>NC_054883.1:1289711-1310935 GCF_018320785.1 Cheilinus undulatus | reverse complement strand
TTATTATTTTTTGAGATTTTCAGTAATATTTGAGGAGCATTTCTGTATTATTTGAGGAGCATTTCAGTATTATTTTGAGAAAATTTCAGTAATATTTGAGGAGTATTTCAGTATTATTTGAGGAGCATTTCAGTATTTTACAAAATTTCTGTAATATTTTAGGAGTTTTTCAGTATTATTTTAAGAGAATTTTAGTAGTATTTCAGGAGTGTTTCAGTATTATTTTAGAAGCATTTCAGCACTTTTTGGAAGATTTTCAGTAGTATTTTGAGGGCATTTCAGCAATATTTGAGGAAAATTTTAGTAATATTTGAGGACCCTTTCAGTATTATTGTAGAAGCATTTCAGTAATATTTTAGGACAATTTCAGTATTATTTAAGGAGATTTTCAGTAATATTTGAGGAGCATTTCTGTATTATTTGAGGAGCATTTTAGTATTATTTTGAGAAAATTTCAGTAATATTTGAGGAGTATTTCAGTATTATTTGAGGAGCATTTCAGTAGTATTTGAGGACCATTTCAGTATTATTTGAGGAGTTCCAGTCGTATTTTAGGAGAATATCAGTGATATTTTAGGAGTTTTTCAGTATTATTTTAAGAGAATTTTAGTAATATTTGAGGAGCATTTCAGTATTATTTCAGGACCATTTCAGTAATATTTTTGGAGTTTATCATTATTATTTTAAGAGAATTTCAGAAATATCTTACGAGTATTTCAGTATTATTTTAAGAGCATTTCAGCATTAATTCAGGACATTTTCAGTAATATTTTAGGACCATTTCAGTATTGTTTGAGGAGCATTTTAGTATTATTCGAGGAGTATTTCACTATTATTTGAGGAGATTTTTCAGCATTATTTTAGGAGTTTTTCAGGGCGCACTCACACTTGACCATCTTTACCGTGCCGTATTCTAACCGTGTTGAAGCCCATTTGAACCCCTCCCCTGTTTCCCCTGTGGCCCGCACTCACACTGCTCAATGCATCCAGGCCTGGGCACGGATAAGTCATGTGCCGACGTCATCACACGAAGTATCCACCACTGATGAATTTATACATGTTGATGACTCAATATAAATGAGTGTTGTTGTTTAGGCTGTACAATAGCAGCAGATTTATACGATATCTGATCTGACACTGGAGTTATTTGACCTGACCTGGGATCAGTAGCTACATTATAACTACAGAGTGAGAAAAGAGAGAGAGAGAGAGAGAGAGTGAGAGAGAGCGGTTCATAGCGGAGAATTATCGCTCACAGCATATCATCTGGAGCCTGATCAGCGTTCCAGGCACTTCTGCTGAATAAACCCCCAACTTTTTTTACTCGTATGAGCCCCTACAGTCCTCTGCGTGCCCGTGTACTATCTGAACCCCCCTGGAAATATTTTACGCATCATGAACTGTGCATCTCTCTGTGTTTGGATGCCGTTCAGTGCTTCACCAAACAAGCTCTCATGTCACAGGATAGCCTGTGTCCAGAGCAGGATTAAATGTTTAGTTAAAATATTTTTTATAATGGTGACACGAGAAATTTTAACCATCTGATGAGGGCTGGAAGTGAAAACGCCACAGGATTAATAAACAATGCTCCGTTCTAACATCAGCAATCAAGATCGCAATTTCACTTCCTGATAACATGAAATAGAATTAGAGGTAAGCTAATTTAGTGGATGACAGTTTGGCATTATATTCTTTTAATAAGAGAGATTAAATCAGCTGTGTGATTAACCCCGACACACACTTGTCCGCATAATTGGCATGCTCCTTTACGCACGGAGGATGAAAGGTGTTTGTTATCCTGTGAGCTGCTGTTTGTGGCTAAATCAAGGGGAGAAGCTTTATTTCACAAACCAAAAAAACTCTCACAGTTGTTAAAGCCTGACATTGCTAGAAACGGTCAGAAATGTGGACTCTCACAGTTCTCTCAACTCTCACAGTTGTTAAAGCCTGACATTGCTAGAAACGGTCAGAAATGTGGACTGGACTGGGATCCATTAGAACGACATCGTAGAGCTATGCGAAGTTAAATTCTTCAGCTCTTATAAAATCTTTGTAACTTGTTGAGACAAAATCTCTCTCTCTCTCTCTCTCTCTTGAAAAATCTGTGCTGTACCTCGGCCCACCTCATCCTTCCATGCCGGGGCCGTGAAGCGTGCCGCACCAAAGCATAGACCGGTTGCACTCACACTGGCCAAACGTACTGGACTTTAAGCTGAAACGGGCCCAGGCACGGAAGGGATGGCCCAGTGTGAGTACGCCCTCAGTATAATGTTAGGAGAAATACAGTAATTTTTTTAGGAGAATTTTTCAGTAATACTTTAGGAGTATTTTAGTATAGTGTTAGGAGTATTTCAGTAACATTTTAGGAGGAATACAGTATTATTTAAGGAATGTTTTAGGAATATTTTAGGAGTATTTCAGTAGTGTTTAAGTCATAATAAAGTAGACATTTATTAGTATTCCAGTGTTATTTAAGAAGTATTTCAGTAGTTTTATAGTGGTAATAAGGCAGACTTTTAGTAGTATTTTGTGGTCAAACGAATCAAAGTCTTAAATTCTTTTTGGAAACCACAGACGCCGTGTCCTGTGGACTAAAGAGGATTTGGAGCATCCAGCTTGTTCTCCTGGCTCAGGTCTAAAGCCTGCATCTCTGATGGTATGGGGTTGCATTAGTGCCTATGGCGTGGGCAGCTCTAACGTCTGGAAAAGAACTATCAATGCTGAAAAGTAGAGAGAGCTTTTAGAGACACATCTGCTCCCATCCAGACAACGTCTCTGTCAGCAAGACCATGCTAAACCAAATACCTCATCCATCACAACAGCATGGCTTCACAGGAGAAGAGTCCAGGTCCTGAACTGGTCTGCCTGCAGTCCAGACCTTCCACCCAGCAGAAAACATTTGGAGCACCAGAAAAGGAAAAATCCAGCAAAGAAGAATACTGAAAGAAGAGCTAGAAACCTACATCAGACAAGAGTGGGACAACATTCCTCTCCATCAGCTGGTCTCCTCATTCCCAGACGGTTGTTAAAAGAAGAGGAGATCTGTTGTTTCTGTTCTGAATCACATCTGGGTTTATGACATTTGACAGTCACTGACTTCTGTTTGTATTTACATTTTACACAGCGACCCAACTTTGTTGGAATTATGGTTCTATGTAAGCAGGGTGAGGGAATCTTCTGAAGCACTTTAGTAATATCTGTAATATTTTAGAGGCACTGAAGTAGGATGTAGTAAGTATATATTAGTATTTCTGGACTATGCTCCAGTGTTTCAGAGGTGTTCTGGGTTATTGTATCACTAATATTAGATTATTATTTTCTTTTATAATTTCTGAGCAGTCAGATGTGAGTGTGATCTCTATTATAGGGTTACTTTCATTAAGCATTACTCTGTATTATACAGTAAACATGTGAGTTTACAGCATGAGGCCCGCGTGATCATTAGAAATACTCACTAATAAAAGTCCTGATTCAGCGGCATCATTCCTGGAATGATGCTTCATGACTTTTCCATGTGATCCATGTTTTAAACATGTCTGTGGGATGCTGCAGCATCAGTCAGCTGATTGGTAGAGGACTCAGTACTGTAAACTGTTCGTGTAGAAATGAGCATGTTAGAGGAGCGCGCGCTGCGGTAGTTTAGTAGTAGTTTAATTTCCGGTCGGTCGGGATCTTTGATTCTTTGTGTCCTGCAGCAGGAAACACCCATCACAGTCACAGCGCGCACACACACACACACACACACACACACACACAGAGCTGCAGTGTGATGAAGCAGAATGATGCTCTGTCCCCTTTCCTCTCTAAAATGATTTATAATCGATCAATGATGGTATTGGTTGGTTCTATCAGTGATCAATAATCCCCCCAGTGTATCAATCGGCAGCAGATCTTTACCTGTCCTCGTGCAGGACGCTCGCCCTCTTCCTCCCGGTAACGGACGCTTTTTCCCTGTGCTACGTCACTGCTCTACAACACGGCACGGCAGCAGCGGGGCGTGACGTCATGACGCAGGGTGCAGTGGCACTGTTTTTTATTGATAAAAGGACGTGTTGATGGGAGCGTTTCTTAAACTTTTCTGAGACTGGAACAAGGATTTAGACGAGAAGGATGAAGATGAAGATGAAGATGAAGATTAAATGAAAGATAATAGGGATGCTGATGATGACGATGATTAAAATTAACATGATGATGTTTGAGTCATCCATCACGTTTTGTTTACAATAATTCAATTACAGTAGAGTATATAAATATATATAATTTTATATGTAATTCTACTGAAAACTGTTGCCATGGAAACCCTTCATGAAGCTCCTGCTGCAGTTTTAGTGTTTGTATTAATGTCAGAGGACAATCAGAACTCTTCAGCGATGGAATCAGCAGAGGGTTGGAGACTCGCTGTCGTCGTTGACCCGGCTCATTGCTTTAAGTGGGTGCGGTCTCGTGTGTGTGTGTGTGTGTGTGTGTGTGTGTGTGTGTGTAAGTGTGTTTCTCACCAGGTAACAGACAGGAAGTGATCCAGACAGTGGGGAAAAAGGGAAAACACATTTTTAATTCATAAACATTTACTTACTTTGAATATCAATATTTATCACCATGATATTAAAGGCGTTTATATGACAGAGCACGACAGTAAATACAGCTGGATGTTAAAACTCTGCTCAGAATAACTACAGCTTTAAACACTGAAACATATAAAAACTTACATTCTGAATAACAATGGATCCAAATCAAACAGTCGATTGAGTTAAAACGAGAGAGTGAAGTCAGACTCCCTGTGGGTTTGTTGACAGGGCCTCACTCAGCTTGTTTATGTTTTACTCAAGTAGCAGCTGTTCATAAAGCTGCACTTCCTCTCATGTCCACTAGGGGCTGTCTCCAGAGGCAGCAGTGGTCCCATTTACCCCCATGTTATAACCTCCATCTTTACAGCAGTTTACAGTTTAGTGCTTACAGCCTGTTTAAAAAACAGTTTAGTCAGAATAGTTCATGTCTTCATCAGCAGGCACCACTGCTCAAGAAATTCAAACTGAATCTGATGCCTGCAATGTTCTAAAAAAGTTGGGACAGTGGGAAGAAAAGACGGGTAACATTGTGAAATGCCAAAAACCATTCCACAGGTAAGGAGGGTGATTGGTGATTGGTTGTCTTGTTTTTCCATGAGCCAATGCGATCCCACTCAACAGCATGGCTTCAGAGTGAAAAGACTAGACTGGCCCACATGCAGGAGGCAAGGATGAAATGTTTTTCAGGCATCAAAGCATGTGAATATCTCCAAAGGCAGAGGAAGGAAAATTTTGTAGGTGTGACAGGATGACATCATCCTGCTTCAAAGACAAAGGATGGAATGTTCTATGTGTTTTAAAGAATGACATCATCTTCAAAGACAGAGGATGGAATGTTTCATATGTTTTAAAGAATGACATCATCTTCAAAGACAGGATGGAATGTTTTTAAAATCTTAAGGATGACATCATCTTCAAAGACAGAGGATGGAATGTTTTTGAACTCTTAAGGAAGGCATAATCTTCAAAGCCAAGGGATGGAATGTTTTATGTGTTTGAAAGAATGACATCATCTTCAAAGACAGAGGATGAAATTTTTTTATGTGTTTTAAAGAATGACATCATCTTCAAAGACAGAGGAGGAATGTTTTATGTGTTTTAAAGAATGAAATCATCTTCAAAGACAGAGGATGGAATGTTTTATGTGTTTTAAAGAATGACATCATCTTCAAAGACAGAGGATGGAATGTTTTATGTGTTTTAAAGGACGAAATCATCTTCAAAGACAGAGGATGGAATGTTTTATGTGTTTTAAAGAATGACATCATCTTCAAAGACAGAGGATGGAATGTTTTTAAACTCTTAAGGAAGGCATCATCTTCAAAGCCAAATGATGGAATGTTTTATGTGCTTTAAAAAATGACATCATCTTCAGAGACAGAGGATGGAAGGTTTCATGTGTTTTAAAGAATGACATCATCTTCAAAGACAGAGGATGGAATGTTCTATGTGCTTTAAAGAAAGACATCATCTTCAAAGACGGAGGATGGAAGGTTTCATGTGTTTTAAAGAATGACATCATCTTCAAAGACAGAGGATGGAATGTTTCATATGTTTTAAAGGATGACATCATCTTCAAAGACAGAGGATGGAATGTTTCATATGTGTTTTAAAGAATGACATCATCTTCATAGCCAGAGGATGGAATGTTTCATGTGTTTTAAAGAATCAAATCATCTTCATAGACAGAGGATGGAATGTTTTATGTGTTTTAAAGAATGAAATCATCTTCATAGACAGAGGATGGAATGTTTTATGTGTTTTAAAGAATGACATCATCTTCATAGCCAGAAGATCGAATGTCTTATAAACTCTTAAGGATGTCATCATCTTCAAAACCAGAGGATGGATTGTTTTATGTGTTTTAAAGGAATACATCATCTTCAAAGACAGAGGATGGAATGTTTTATTTGTTTTAATGGATGGCATCATCATAGCCAGAGGATGGAATGTTTCATGTGTTTTCAGGAATGACATCATCTTCATAGCCAGAGGATGGAATGTTTCATGTGTTTTTCAGGAATGACATCATCTTCATAGCCAGAGGATGGAATGTTTTATTTGTTTTAATGGATGGCATCATCATAGCCAGAGGATGGAATGTTTCATGTGTTTTCAGGAATGACATCATCTTCATAGCCAGAGGATGGAATGTTTTATGTGTTTTAAAGAATGAAATTATCTTCATAGACAGAGGATGGAATTTTTATAAAGACTAAAGGATTACATCATCTTCAAAGGCAGAGGATGGAATGTTTTATAGGTGTCAACGGATGACATCGTCAAAGACAGGTGGAATTTTTGTGAAGCTGGGGATGTTGGGGGCTTTTCCCTCCTTGTTAGCCTAATAGTCGGCCATAGTTGGCTTCTTTTTGAAAAGTGGTAACACTGGGTAGTGAGGGAAACTCCTTAGTGGCTGGAACAGCAGTGGCTCCGCCTACTGTGACATCACGTACACACCCTCTAAAGTTCTCTCAGTTGGTCCACTGAGCGATTGTGTGATTGAACTCAGAGAAGACAGAAGCGGAGTGCTTATAATCTCGTTTGTGTGAGATTTAAGAAACCATCCCAAATCCAGGGTCAGCATGGTGGTCAGGAGCAGTAAGACTGGTCCTCCCATCGCCACATGATCACCAGTAAAACAACAAATAAAAACTCACCCTCAAAGATGTACAGATGGGGAAATGTTGGTTTAAAACTAAACGTTTCAGTAGAAAAACAGGTCAATAGATATAAAAACATGGCTGCTAAGTAGTTATGATAAACAACAGTGAGCTGGCACTCAGAATGACTATCACTGTGACATCATCAGAGAAACACCAACACAACGATACAGAGCCGTGACCCTCCAGGGCCTCCGTACATTTCACACTGACCTCTTTACTGAGAGAGCTGATGGGCTGGAGCAATCAGCCAACATGTTGGTGGATGATGGACAGCACAGACACAGACACAGACAGAGGGAATAATTTACCTGTGCAGGTGTCGTCTCAGTGATGAAGATGAAGATAAGAATGAGGATGATGATGATGAGGGTCAACGTCTGCTCTGATGATCCTGATGCCTTTGTGTGTGTTTCTCTCTCCTGCTCTCACTCCTCCTGTTGGGTTTATGGATTAGTGTTTTTTTACTCGGACACATGAGGCCCCTCCCACACAGATTAATACCCCCCCCCCCCCCAGCTGTCACTCATAGGCCAGGGGGCGGGGCATACAGCTGTGTGGTCCATCAGCCCTGTTACAGAGAAGTGTGGGACTGAAGAGCGTTCAGAGAATATTCAGACCACCCTCACATTTTCCATTTTCATTCTGTTGCAGTCTGATGCTGCTGTTAATCTACCGTAGCATCTAGAACACTCACATGGGAGAGCTGGTCACCCAGACAAACTGAGCAATGAGGGTAGAAGGGCCTTAGACAGAGAGGAGGCCGAGATCCTTGTGGTCTCTCCAGGGCCGCCCATAAGGGGGGATAAAGGGTAGAGCTCTCTGGGGCCCAGCCAAATTGAGGGTCCATGAATTTCATGGTCTATTGAAAAGTTAAGCAGCATTTTATTTTCTAAGCTGAATAATAACCACTCTTTTCAAATGAATTTTATTTATTTTTGTATTTAATTTAGCCTTTTCAAGATTTAAACCCCTTTTCATAAAACTAATGACTTGACGACATTTCTTTGTTAAAAAAAAAGAACAAAGAACAGCAGTGAGTTTTCTTTTCAAAAACGACAAAAGTCGAGTACTTACGTGTCTATAGTCGCCATGTTTCACATCATTCCTCAGTAGCTGCACACATGCAGTCTGATAACGGCTACGTCACGTGCTTTGTTGCTCTGATTGGCCCATAGAGATGTGACAGACTGAACATTCAGCCAATCATACACCGAGTTATTTTCAAAGCCTCTGCCTATTCTCAAACATTTCCTATTGAAGCTTTCCCAAATGGATGTGTGAAACACATCCATCTGATGTGTCAGGATAGAAAAAAATGGGATCAAAGCAGAAAATGTGATAAAAGTGGAGAAAAGAAAGGCAAAATGGAAGGGACACTATTGAAAAGCAGTTAAAAAGTGATAAAAACTGGTTAAAAGATGCAAAAGTGACAGATAAAAAGTAATGAAAAGTGGTCAAATGTGTCAAAAAATAGGTAAATAGCTGCAAAAATTCGTGAAAAACAGTTAAAAAGTGGGAAAATGGGTTTAAGATGCCAAAAATGAGCAAAAGGTTGCAAAAAAAGAAGTTCAAATTGGCAGCCCCTGGGTACAGAGGCAAAAAGGTGAAATGGGGCAAAAAAGTAGCAAAACAGGTTAAAAGAAACAAACTGCTACTGAATGATACCAAAAAAACAAAAGTGGAGAGGGTCATTCTCTGGGTTTATCAGGGGCCAGTCTCTGGGTTTATCAGGGGCCATTCTCCGGGTTTATCAGGGGCCATTCTCTGGGTTTATCAGGGGCCAGTCTCTGGGTTTATCAGGGGCCAGTCTCTGGGTTTATCAGGGGCCATTCTCTGGGTTTATCAGGGGCCAGTCTCTGGGTTTATCAGGGGCCATTCTCTGGGTTTATCAGGGGCCAGTCTCTGGGTTTATCAGGGGCCATTCTCTGGGTTTATCAGGGGCCATTCTCTGGGTTTATCAGGGGCCAGTCTCTGGGTTTATCAGGGGCCATTCTCTGGGTTTATCAGGGGCCAGTCTCTGGGTTTATCAGGGGTCAGTCTCTGGGTTTATCAGGGGCCAGTCTCTGGGTTTATCAGGGGCCAGTCTCTGGGTTTATCAGGGGCCATTCTCTGGGTTTATCAGGGGTCCATCGTCTGGGTTTATCAGGGGCCAGTCTCTGGGTTTATCAGGGGCCAGTCTCTGGGTTTATCAGGTGTCAGTCTCTGGGTTTATCAGGGGTCCATTGTCTGGGTTTATCAGGGGCCAGTCTCTGGGTTTATCAGGGGTCAGTCTCTGGGTTTATCAGGGGCCAGTCTCTGGGTTTATCAGGTGTCAGTCTCTGGGTTTATCAGGGGTCCATTGTCTGGGTTTATCAGGGGCCAGTCTCTGGGTTTATCAGGGGTCAGTCTCTGGGTTTATCAGGGGCCAGCCTCTGGGTTTATCAGGGGTCAGTCTCTGGGTTTATCAGGGGTCCATTGTCTGGGTTTATCAGGGGCCAGTCTCTGGGTTTATCAGGGGCCAGTCTCTGGGTTTATCAGGGGACAGTCTCTGGGTTTATCAGGGGCAAGTCTCTGGGTTTATCAGGGGCCATTCTCTGGGTTTATCAGGGGCCATTCTCTGGGTTTATCAGGGGCCAGTCTCTGGGTTTATCAGGGGCCATTCTCTGGGTTTATCAGGGGTCCATCGTCTGGGTTTATCAGGGGCCAGTCTCTGGGTTTATCAGGGGCCAGTCTCTGGGTTTATCAGGGGCCAGTCTCTGGGTTTATCAGGGGCCAGTCTCTGGGTTTATCAGGGGCCATTCTCTGGGTTTATCAGGGGCCAGCCTCTGGGTTTATCAGGGGCCAGTCTCTGGGTTTATCAGGGGCCATTCTCTAGGTTTATCAGGGATCCATTGTCTGGGTTTATCAGGGGCCATTCTCCGGATTTATCAGGGGCCAGTCTCTGGGTTTATCAGGGGCCATTGTCTGGGTTCATCAGGGGCCATTCTCTGGGTTTATCAGGGGCCATTCTCTGGGTTTATCAGGGGCCAGTCTCTGGGTTTATCAGGGGCCATTCTCCGGGTTTATCAGGGGCCAGTCTCTGGGTTTATCAGGGGCCAGTCTCTGGGTTTGTCAGGGGCCATTTTCTGGGTTTATCAGGGGTCCATCGTCTGGGTTTATCAGGGGCCAGTCTCTGGGTTTATCAGGGGCCAGTCTCTGGGTTTATCAGGGGCCATTCTCTGGGTTTATCAGGGGCCAGTCTCTGGGTTTATCAGGGGCCAGTCTCTGGGTTTATCAGGGGCCAGTCTCTGGGTTTATCAGGGCCATTCTCTGGGTTTATCAGGGGTCCATCGTCTGGGTTTATCAGGGGCCAGTCTCTGGGTTTATCAGGGGCCATTCTCTGGGTTTATCAGGGGTCCATCGTCTGGGTTTATCAGGGGCTAGTCTCTGGGTTTATCAGGGGCCAGTCTCTGGGTTTATCAGGGGCCATTCTCTGGGTTTATCAGGGGCCAGTCTCTGGGTTTATCAGGGGTCCATTGTCTGGGTTTATCAGGGGCCATTCTCTGGGTTTATCAGGGGTCCATTGTCTGGGTTTATCAGGGGCCAGCCTCTGGGTTTATCAGGGGCCAGTCTCTGGGTTTATCAGGGGTCCATTGTCTGGGTTTATCAGGGGCCCAGCCAAATCTGTGGGTGGTCTTGTATCACTGACTGACCCAGAGATCCTGTGTGGCGATGGGACAAAGTTCCAGAAGGACTACCATCACTGGTCTGGGTTTTATGGCAGAGTGGGTTGATGGAAGACTCCTCAATGAAACCTCATGAAAACCTGATTGGAGTTAAAATTGAACTCTGTATATGCATTAGACCTCTGATCATCACTATGGTGGTAATTTTGCTTTTCTGGATGTAATCTCAGTCCTGAGCCTTTTTTTTAGTTTCAGTCACATTTTCATTATTTTAACATTTAATGTTTTAGACCAGTTTTCTAAAACGTCCCCACATTTTTGACTTATCTTTTAGTCAAAACACTTGAGAAGTTCACACAGGTGCTGTTTGCTGTTAGTGACCAGCAGAGGGAGACACACTCACACAGACCATAATAATAACATGTTCATTTCTGTCTCTATATGAACCAACCAGTTTAAGAGTTTCCACAGTAGATAGTCTAATCAGACAGCTCCATGCATGTCTGCAGCAACGACCAGCTTTTAAACATGTTTGTTTTATGTACTAGCATGTGAGAATGATAGTATGAATGTACCTGACATCACTGAATATGGTAGATGGACTCAGACAGATCTACAGGACACAAATCGATACTCATAGTATTAAAATGTCTGCAAAAATGTTTTTACATTATGTATTTGACACATGTTTGTAAAAGTTTGTCTTCAAATATGTTTAATTCAGTCCTATACTAAAAATACCGTGTGTATCAACATTTCAGTCATGAACTCTCTCGTCATACATTTGACCATCTTAGTGCAACATGGATCTACAGTTCTACTTGGTGGAGAAGGCTCTGCTGTGTAGATGAATTAAATAAGTTCAAAAGCAATTAAACCTAGTAGCATGAACCTGAATATGTTTAAGCTAATCTTATCTTAACGAGTTTATATCTATAGATACAGAGAGAGGTAAAGAACCACCGACTCTGAGCTGTCAGCTATGTTCACATTGTTTTTTTACAGCTGTGACATTAAAACTTCTACTCGGCTGTTCTGTTCGTCTCCTGATTGGCCCAGGCAGCTGTCACTCAGATGGAGGGCGGGGCTTGTGAGCTCCTTCAGGTCTGGAGTCAATCGGTGTTTTTCAGAGAGAAGAAAAGTTCAACGTCCTGCAGCTGAAAAACACCACAGAAGAAGAAGAAACCAAAGAAAGAGAAGAAAGAGGAGCAGATGAGAGAAGAAAGATCATCTCTTCTCTGCGGGAATCTAAACTTTTTTACTTCATTGTTTACTTTTTGTTTGTTTCTTTCTGTTTTTGTTTGTTTGAATCCCACAGACAGGAGGGCTGTGAAACTGGGTTAACTCTGCAGATTAAACTGGCCCCTTTCTCTCTCTCTCTCTCTCCCGGTCCATGAAGGATGTCAGCGGGGTGTGTCGCCGCCCTCAGCCGTCCCTGAGGCTCTGTCAGCCGGCTAACGGAGCTCTGACGTCCCGCTCTATATGTCAGTTTACCCACAACAGATGAGGATCATTAATCCAGGGCAGGACCACTTTAACCCCGGACAGGTTTATTAAGCCAGGACAGGACCACTCTAACCCGGTATAGGACCAGTTCAATCCAGGACATCCTTAACCTTTGGACAGGACCAGTTTAACCCTGGACCTCGTTGATCTGGGACAGGACCAGTTTAACCCAGCACAGGATCATTAAGATGGGACTGAACCAGTTTAACCCTGGACCTTATTGATCTGGGTCAGGATCAGTATAACCCTGGACCTCACTGATCTGGGACAGGACCAAGTTAACCCATTAAGATGGGACCGGACCAGTTTAACCCTGGGACAGAACCAGTTTAAATCTGGACAGGATCATTGACCTGGAACAGGACCAGTATAACCTTGGATAGGATCATTTCCAGGTCTAAGTCAGGACCAGCCTGACCTCCGGCTGTGTGGGTTCAGGATGCCCTCAGAGTTGACTGCAGGTGTGTTCATCAGGGTTCTGCTGCCCTTTACTTTGACTGCAGGTAAGATCATCATTAACAGTATGAGTGAAGTAGTATGTGGTGCATTATGGGTAATATCTAGGGTTGGTAGTTTTTTTTATTGTTTTTTGTGTTCCACACAAGCATGTGCTTTTCTTTGTTACTGTGATGTCAGCTGAAGGTGGGCAGCACCTGGACCCCCAGAGAATGGCCCCTGATAAACCAGAGACTGGCCTCTGAAAAACCTGAGAATGGACCCCTGATAAACCTGAGAATGGGCCCCTGATAAACCCAGAGAATGGCCCCTGATAAAGCAGAGTATAGGCCCCTGATAAACCTGAGAATGGGCCCCTGATAAACCCAGAGAATGGCCCCTGATAAAGCAGAGTATGGGCCCCTGATAAACCTGACAATGAGCCCCTGATAAACCAGAGAATGGCCCCTGATAAGCCAGAGACTGGCACCTGATAAACCCAGAGAATGGCCCCTGATAAACCAGAGACTGGCCCCTGAAAAACCTGAGAATGGACCCCTGATAAACCTGAGAATGGGCCCCTGATAAACCCAGAGACTGGCCCCTGATAAAGCAGAGTATAGGCCCCTGATAAACCTGAGAATGGGCCCCTGATAAACCCAGAGAATGGCCCCTGATAAAGCAGGGTATGGGCCCCTGATAAACCTGCCAATGGGCCCCTGATAAACCAGAGAATGGCCCCTGATAAGCCAGAGACTGGCCCCTGATAAACCCAGAGAATGGCCTCTGATAAACCTGAGAATGGCCCCTGATAAACCCAGATAATGGCCCCTGATAAACCAGAGTATGGGCCCCTGGTAAACCTGAGAATGGGCCTCTGATAAACATGAGAATGGGCCCCTGGTACAACCAGAGAGTGGCCCCTGATAAACCAGAGTATGGGCCCCTGATAAACATGAGAATGGCCCCTGATAAACCAGAGAATGGGCCCCTGATAAACCTGAGAATGGGCCCCTGGAAACCCAGAGACTTGACCCCTGATAAACCCAGAGAAAGGCCCCTGATAAACCCGGAGAATGGCCCCTGATAAACCAGAGAATGGCCCCTGATAAACCAGAGACTGGCCCCTGACAAACCTGAAAATGGCCCCTGATAACCCCAGACAATGGCCCCTGATAAACCCAGAGAATGGACTCTGATAAACCCAGAGAATGGGCCCCTGGTAAACCTGAGTATGGGCCTTAATAAACCTGAGAATGGCCCCTGATAAACCTGAGAATGGGCCCCTGGTAAACCCAGAGAGTGGCCCCTGATAAACCAGAGTATGGGCACCTGATAATCATAAGAATGGCCCCTGATAAACCAGAGAATGGGGCCCTGATAAACCAGAGAATGGCCCCTGAAAAGCAGAGTATGAGCCCCTGATAAACCTGAGAATGGGCCCCTGATAAACCAGAGAATGGCCCCTAATAAACCCAGAGTATTTGCCCCTGACAAACCTGAGAATGGACCCTGATAAACATGAGAATGGCTCCTTATACAGCAGAGAATGGGCCTCTGAAAAACCCAGAGAATGGCCCCTGATAAAGTTAAGTCTGGGCCTCTCATGAACCTGAGAATGGGCCCCTGATAAACCTGACAATGGGCCCCTGATAAACCGAGACAATGGCCCCTTATAAACCCAGAGAATGGACTCTGATAAACCCAGAGAATAGGTCCCTGATAAACCAGAGTATGGGACTTAATAAACCTGAGAATGGCCCCTGATAAACCCAGAGACTGGCCTCTGATAAACATGAGAATGGCCCCTGATAAACCAGAGAATGGAGCCCCTGATAAACCTTAGAATGGGCCCCTGATAAACCAGAGTATGGGCCCCTGATAAACATGAGAATGGCCTTTGATAAACCAGAGTACGGGCCCCTGATAACCCAGATAATGGCCCCTGATTAACCCAGAGTATGTGTCCTGGAAAAACCTGAGAATGGACCCCTGATAAACCTGAAAATGGGCCCCTGATAAACCCAGAGAATGGCCCCTGATAAAGCAGAGTATGGGCCCCTGATAAACCAGAGAATGGGCCCCTGATAAACCAGAGACTTGGCACCTGGTAAACCCAGGGAATGGCCCCTGATTATCCCAGAGAATGGACTCTGATAAACCCAGAGAATGGGCCCCTGATAAACCAGAGTATGGGCCTTAATAAACCTGAGAATGGCCCCTGATAAACCCAGAGAATGGCCTCTGATAAACCTGAGAATGGCCCCTGATAAACCAGAGTATGGGCCTCTCATGAACCTGAGAATGGGCCCCTGACAAACCTGAAAATGACCCCTGATAAACCCAGACAATAGCCCCTGATAAACCAGAGAATGGACTCTGATAAACCCAGAGAATGGGCCCCTGATAAACCAGAGTATGGGCCTTTATAAACCTGAGAATGGCCCCTGATAAACCCAGAGAATGGCCTCTGATAAACCAGAGAATGGCCCCTGATAAACATGAGAATGGCCCCTGATAAACCAGAGTATGGGCCTTTATAAACCTGAGAATGGCCCCTGATAAACCCAGAGAATGGCCTCTGATAAACCAGAGAATGGCCCCTGATAAACCCAGAGAATGGCCTCTGATAAACCTGAGAATGGCCCCTGATAAACCCAGATAATGGCCCCTGATAAACCAGAGTATGGGCCCCTGGTAAACCTGAGAATGGGCCTCTGATAAACATGAGAATGGGCCCCTGGTACAACCAGAGAGTGGCCCCTGATAAACCAGAGTATGGGCCCCTGATAAACATGAGAATGGCCCCTGATAAACCAGAGAATGGGCCCTGATAAACCTGAGAATGGGCCCTAGAAACCCAGAGACTTGACCCTGATAAACCCAGAGAAAGGCCCTGATAAACCCGGAGAATGGCCCTGATAAACCAGAGAATGGCCCTGATAAACCAGAGACTGGCCCCTGACAAACCTGAAAATGGCCCTGATAACCCCAGACAATGGCCCTGATAAACCCAGAGAATGGACTCTGATAAACCCAGAGAATGGGCCCCTGGTAAACCTGAGTATGGGCCTTAATAAACCTGAGAATGGCCCTGATAAACCATAGAATGGGCCCCTGGTAAACCCAGTGAGTGGCCCCTGATAAACCAGAGTATGGGCCCCTGATAAACATGAGAATGGCCCCTGATAAACCAGAGAATGGGGCCCTGATAAACCCAGAGAATGGCCCCTGAAAAGCAGAGTATGAGCCCTGATAAACCTGAGAATGGGCCCTGATAAACCAGAGAATGGCCCCTAATAAACCCAGAGTATTTGCCCCTGACAAACCTGAGAATGGACCCTGATAAACATGAGAATGGCTCCTTATACAGCAGAGAATGGGCCTCTGAAAAACCCAGAGAATGGCCCCTGATAAAGTTAAGTCTGGGCCTCTCATGAACCTGAGAATGGGCCCCTGATAAACCTGACAATGGGCCCCTGATAAACCCAGACAATGGCCCCTGATAAACCATCAGAGTGGACTCTGATAAACCAGAGAATAGGTCCCTGATAAACCAGAGTATGGGACTTAATAAACCTGAGAATGGCCCTGATAAACCCAGAGACTGGCCTCTGATAAACATGAGAATGGCCCCTGATAAACCAGAGAATGGAGCCCCTGATAAACCTTAGAATGGGCCCCTGATAAACCAGAGTATGGGCCCCTGAAAAACATGAGAATGACCAATGATAAACCCACTAAAGTGCCCCTGATAAACCAGATAATGGCCCCTGATTAACCCAGAGTATGTGTCCTGGAAAAACCTGAGAATGGACCCCTGATAAACCTGAAAATGGGCCCCTGATAAACCCAGAGAATGGCCCCTGATAAAGCAGAGTATGGGCCCCTGATAAACCAGAGAATGGGCCCCTGATAAACCAGAGACTTGGCACCTGATAAACCAGAGAATGGACCCTGATAAACCAGAGAATGGACTCTGATAAACCCAGAGAATGGGCCCCTGATAAACCAGAGTATGGGCCTTAATAAACCTGAGAATGGCCCCTGATAAACCCAGAGAATGGCCTCTGATAAACCTGAGAATGGCCCCTGATAAACCAGAGAATGGGCCTCTCAACAACCGGAGAATGGGCCGCTGACAAACCTGAAAATGACCCCTGATAAACCCAGACAATAGCCCCTGATAAACCAGAGAATGGACTCTGATAAACCCAGAGAATGGGCCCCTGATAAACCAGAGTATGGGCCTTTATAAACCTGAGAATGGCCCCTGATAAACCCAGAGAATGGCCTCTGATAAACCAGAGAATGGCCCCTGATAAACATGAGAATGGCCCCTGATAAACCAGAGAATGGAGCCCTGATAAACCACAGAGTGGCCCCTGATAAACATGAGAGTGGCCCCTGATAAACCAGAGACTTGACCCCTGATAAACCAGAGAATGGCCCCTGATAAACACAGAGAATGGCCCCTGATAAACCAGAGAATGGGCCCTGATAAACCAGAGACTGGCCCCTGACATACCTGAAAATGGCCCCTGATAACCCCAGAATATGGCCCCTGATAAACCCAGAGAATGGACTCTTATAAACCCAAAGAATGGGCCCCTGTTAAACCTGAGTATGGGCCTTAATAAACCTGAGAATGGCCTCTGATAAACCAGAGAATGGGCCCCTGATAAACAAGAAAATGGGCCCCTGGTAAACCCAGAGATTGGCCCCTGATAAACCAGAGTATGGGCCCCTGACAAACATGAGAATGGCCCCTGTTAACCCAGAGAATGGAGCCCTGATAATCCAGAGAATAGCCCCTGATAAACATGAGAATGGCCCCTGATAAACCAGAGAATGGCACCTGATAAACCAGTGAATGGGCCCCTGGTAAACCCAGGGATTGGCCCCTGAAAAAGCAGAGTATGGGCCCCTGAAAAACCAGAGAATGGGCCCCTGATAAACCAGAGAATGGCCCCTGATAAACCAGAGAATGGCCCCTGTTAAACCCAGAGAATGGCCCCTGATTAACCCAGAGTATGTGTCCCTGATAAACCAGAGAATGGCCCCTGATAAACCCAGAGAAAGGCCCCTGATAAACCTACAGTATGGGCCCCTGATAAAACAGAGAATGGGCCCCTGATAAACCAGAGACTTGGCCCCTGATAAACCCAGAAAATGGCCCCTGATTACCCCAGAAAATGGACTCTGATAAACCCAGAGAAAGGACCCCTGATAAACCCGAGGATGGGCCCCTAATAACCTGAGAATGGCCCCTGATAAACCCAGAGGATGTACCCTGATAAACCTGAGAATGGCCCCTTATAAACCAGAGAATCGGCCCCTGATAAACCATAGAATGGGCCCCTGGTAAACCCAGTGAGTGGCCCCTGATAAACCAGAGTATGGGCCCCTGATAAACATGAGAATGGCCCCTGATAAACCAGAAAATGTACCCTGAAAAAGCAGAGTATGGGCCCCTGATAAACCTGAGAATGGGCCCCTGTTAAACAAGAGAATGGCCCCTGGTAAACCTGAGAATGGCCCCTTATAAACCAGAGAATGGGCCCCTGATAAACCTGAGAATGGGCCCCTGGTACACCCAGAGAGTGGCCCCTGATAAACCAGAGTATTGGCCCTTGATAAACATGAGAATGGCCCCTGATAAACCAGAGAATGGGCCCCTGATAAACCTGAGAATGGGCCCCTGGAAAACCCAGAGACTTGACCCCTGATAAACCAGAGAATGGCCCCTGATAAACCCGGAGAATGGCCCCTGATAAACCAGAGAATGGCCCCTGATAAACCAGAGACTGGCCCATGACAAGCCTGAAAATGGCCCCTGATAACCCCAGACAATGGCCCCTGATAAACCCAGAGAATGGACTCTGATAAACCCAGAGAATGGGCCCCTGGTAAACCTGAGTATGGGCCTTAATAAACCTGAGAATGGCCCCTGATAAACCAAAGAATGGGCCCCTGATAACCCAGAAAATGGGCCCCTGGTAAACCCAGAGAATGGCCCCTGATAAACCAGAGTATGGGCCCCTGATAAACATGAGAATGGCCCCTGTTAACCCAGAGAATGGAGCCCTGATAAACCAGAGACTGGCCCCTGATAAACATGAGAATGGCCCCTGATAAACCAGAGAATGGGCCCCTGATAAACCAGAGAGTGGGCCCCTGGTAATCCCAGACAATGGCCTTTGATAAACCAGAGTACGGGCCCCTGATAAACCTGAGAATGGCCCCTGATAAACTGGAGTATGGGCCCCTGATAACTCCAAAGAACGGCCCCTGATAAACCAGCGACTGGCCCCTGATAAACCAGAGAATTGGCCCCTGATTAACCAGAGAATGGCCCCTAATAAACCCAGAGAATGGCCCCCGATGAACCTAGAGACTTGACCCCTGATAAACCAGAGAATGGCCCCTGTTAAACCCAGAGATTGGCCCCTGATAAACCAGAGAATGGCCCCTGATAAACCAGAGACTGGCCCCAGATAAACCCAGAGAATGGCCCCTGATAAACCTGAGAATGGCCCCTGATAAACCAGAGAATGACCCTGATAAACATGAGAATGGCCCCTGATAAACCCAGAGCATTTGCCCCTGATAAACCAGAGAATGGCCCCTGATAAACCAGAGAATTGGCCCCAGATTAACCAGAGAATGGCCCCTAATAAACCCAGAGAATGGCCCCCGATAAAGCTAGAGAGTGGGCCCCTGATAAACCAAATGAATGGCCCCCGATAAACCCGGAGAATGGCCCCTGATAGACCAGAGAATGGCCCCTGATAAACCCAGAGAATTTGCCCCTGATAAACCAGAGAATGGCCCCTGATAAACCAGAGACTGGCCCCTGATAAATCAGAGATTGGACCCCAGATAAACCCACAGAATGGCCCCTGATGAACCCAGAGAATGGCCCCTGATAACCCAGAGAATGGACCCTGATAAACCAGAGAATGGCCCCTGATAAACCTGAGAATGGGCCCCTGGTAAACCCAGAGAACGGCCCCCGATAAACCAGAGTATGGGCCCCTGATAAACATGAGAACGGCCCCTGATAAACCAGAGAATGGGGCCCTGATAAACCAGAGAATGGGGCCCTGATAAACCAGAGAATGGCCCCTGATAAACCAGAGAATGGCCCCTGTTAAACCCAGAGATTGGCCCCTGATAAACCAGAGAATGGCCCCTGATAAACCAGAGACTGGCCCCAGATAAACCCAGAGTATGGGCCCCTGATAAACATGAGAACGGCCCCTGATAAACCAGAGAATGGGGCCCTGATAAACCAGAGAATGGGGCCCTGATAAACCAGAGAATGGCCCCTGATTAACCAGAGAATGGCCCCTAATAAACCCAGAGAATGGCCCCTGATAAACCTGAGAATGGCCCCTGATAAACCAGAGAATGACCCTGATAAACATGAGAATGGCCCCTGATAAACCAGAGAATTGGCCCCAGATTAACCAGAGAATGGCCCCTAATAAACCCAGAGAATGGCCCCTGATAGACCAGAGAATGGCCCCTGATAAACCCAGAGAATTTGCCCCTGATAAACCAGAGAATGGCCCCTGATAAACCAGAGACTGGCCCCTGATAAATCAGAGATTGGACCCCAGATAAACCCACAGAATGGCCCCTGATGAACCCAGAGAATGGCCCCTGATAACCCAGAGAATGGACCCTGATAAACCAGAGAATAGCCCCTGATAAACCTGAGAATGGGCCCCTGGTAAACCCAGAGAACGGCCCCCGATAAACTAGAGTATGGGCCCCTGATAAACATGAGGACGGCCCCTGATAAACCAGAGAATGGGGCCCTGATAAACCAGAGAATGGCCCCTGATAAACCAGAGAATGGGGCCCTGATAAACCAGAGAATGGCCCCTGATAAACCCAGAGAATGGGGCCCTGATAAACCAGAGAATGGCCCCTGATAAACCCAGAGACTGGCCCCTGATAAACCAGAGAATGGCCCCTGATAAACCCAGTAAAAGAGGAGAGGATAGAATTAAATCCAATGATAAATATGACAGGAAGGAAGTGGAGCCTTCAGGGTTTCCTGCAGAGACAGAGGGGTAACAGGAAAACGAGAGCTGTAGTGGAACAATGGGAGGATATAAGGTTAAATACGGGGTTTTAAAGGGGGAGTCTTGACATCTGTGTGTGTGTGGGGTTCTGGAGAGGCCAGGGGTCACAAAAGAGAGAGTGACGTTTGCTTTTGCTCCATTTTCCAAATAGCATGCCGATTAGTTAACCCAGAGCCTCAGTCATTTCTAATTAATCTAATCAATCAGTCTGTCTATTGATCAGCCCGTTCTCTCTGTTCTATTACTGATAGAGACCAGCATTAAAACTGGAGCCAGACTCAGGTAGAGACCTGGAGCAGAACCAGACTCAGG
>NC_054883.1:482211-627211 GCF_018320785.1 Cheilinus undulatus | reverse complement strand
TTGTTTGATGTCTCTGTAGTTGTTTGATGTCTCTGTAGTTGTTTGATGTCTTTTTGTGGTAGTTTGATGTCTCTGTAGTTGTTTGATGTCTCTGTAGTTGTTTGATGTCTTTTTGTGGTCATTTCATGTCTCTTTGTAGTTGTTCGATGTCTCTGTAGTTGTTTGATGTCTTTTTGTGGTAGTTTGATGTCTCTGTAGTTGTTTGATGTCTCTGTAGTTGTTTGATGTCTTTTTGTGGTTGTTTGATGTCTTTTTGTGGTAGTTTGTTGTCTTTTTGTAGTTGTTTGATGTCTTTTTGTAGTTGTTTGATGTCTCTGTAGTTGTTTGATGTCTTTTTGTGGTTGTTTGATGTCTCTGTAGTTGTTTGATGTGTTTTTGTGGTTGCTTGATGTCTCTTTGTGGTCGTTTGTGTCTCTGTAGTTGTTTGATGTGTTTTTGTGGTCATTTCATGTCTCTTTGTAGTTGTTCGTTGTCTCTGTAGTTGTTTGATGTCTTTTTGTAGTTGTTTGATGTCTCTGTAGTTGTTTGATGTCTTTTTGTGGTTGTTTGATGTCTCTGTAGTTGTTTGATGTGTTTTTGTGGTTGCTTGATGTCTCTTTGTGGTCGTTTGTGTCTCTGTAGTTGTTTGATGTCTTTTTGTGGTTGTTTCATGTCTCTTTGTGGACGTTTGATGTCTCTGTAGTTGTTTTATGTCTTTTTGTGGTTGTTTGATGTCTCTGTAGTTGTTTGATGTCTCTTCGTGGTCATTTGATGTATCGGTGGTTGTTTGATGTGTCTTCGTGGTCATTTGATTTCTCTGTAGTTGTTTGATTTTTTTTGTGGTTGTTTGATGACTCTGTAGTTGTTTAATGTCTTTTTGTGGTTGTTTGATGTCTCTTTGTGGTTGTCTGATGTCTCCGTAGTTGTTTAATGTCTTTTT
Organism: Cheilinus undulatus; assembly: GCF_018320785.1. Lineage (NCBI taxonomy): Eukaryota > Metazoa > Chordata > Actinopteri > Labriformes > Labridae > Cheilinus > Cheilinus undulatus. The sequence goes on along the minus strand of NC_054883.1, from coordinate 626,292 downwards.
GTGGTTGTTTGATGTCTCTTTGCGGTTGTTTGATGTCTCTTTGTGGTTGTCTGATGTCTCCGTAGTTGTTTAATGTCTTTTTGTGGTTGTTTGATGTCTCTTTGCGGTTGTTTGATGTCTCTTTGTGGTTGTCTGATGTCTCCGTAGTTGTTTAATGTCTTTTTGTGGTTGTTTGATGTCTCTTTGTGGTTGTCTGAAGTCTCCGTAGTTGTTTAATGTCTTTTTGTGGTTGTTTGATGTCTTTTTGTGGTTGTTTAATGTCTTTTTGTGGTTGTTTGATGTCTCTTTGTGGTTGTTTGATGACTCTGTAGTTGTTTAATGTCTTTTTGTGGTTGTTTGATGTCTCTGTAGTTGTTTGATTTCTTTTTGTGGTAGTTTGATGTCTCTGTAGTTTTTTGATGTCTCTTTGTGGTCGTCTGATGTCTCTGTAGTTGTTTGATTTCTTTTTGTGGTTGTTTGATGTCTCTTTGTGGTTGTTTGATGTCTCTGTAGTTGTTTGATGTCTTTTTGTGGTTGTTTGATGTGTTTTTGTGGTAGTTTGTTGTCTTTTTGTAGTTGTTTGATGTCTTTTTGGGGTTTTTTGATGTCTCTTTGTGGTCGTCTGATGTCTCTGTAGTTGTTTGATGTCTCTGTAGTTGTTTGATGTCTTTTTGTGGTTGTTTGATGTCTCTGTAGTTGTTTGATGTCTTTTTGGGGTTTTTTGATGTCTCTTTGTGGTCGTCTGATGTCTCTGTAGTTGTTTGATGTCTCTTCGTGGTCATTTGATGTCTCGGTGGTTGTTTGATGTGTCTTCGTGGTCGTTTGTGTCTCTTCGTGGTTGTTCGATGTCTCTTTTCTCGTTTGATGTCTTTTTGTAGTTGTTTGATGTCTCTGTAGTTGTTTGATGTCTTTTTGTGGTTGTTTGATGTCTCTGTAGTTGTTTGATGTGTTTTTGTGGTTGCTTGTTGTCTCTTTGTGGTCGTTTGTGTCTCTGTAGTTGTTTGATGTCTTTTTGTGGTTGTTTCATGTCTCTTTGTGGACGTTTGATGTCTCTGTAGTTGTTTTATGTCTTTTTGTGGTTGTTTGATGACTCTGTAGTTGTTTAATGTCTTTTTGTGGTTGTTTGATGTCTCTTTGTGGTTGTCTGATGTCTCCGTAGTTGTTTAATGTCTTTTTGTGGTTGTTTGATGTCTCTTTGCGGTTGTTTGATGTCTCTTTGTGGTTGTCTGATGTCTCCGTGGTTGTTTGATGTCTCTTTTTGTGGTTGTTTGATGTCTCTTTGCGGTTGTTTGATGTCTCTTTGTGGTTGCTTGATGTCTCTTTGTGGTCGTTTGTGTCTCTGTAGTTGTTTGATGTCTTTTTGTGGTCATTTCATGTCTCTTTGTGGACGTTTGATGTCTCTGTAGTTGTTTTATGTCTTTTTGTGGTTGTTTGATGACTCTGTAGTTGTTTGATGTCTCTTCGTGGTCATTTGATGTATCGGTGGTTGTTTGATGTCTCTTCGTGGTCATTTGATTTCTCTGTAGTTGTTTGATTTTTTTTGTGGTTGTTTGATGACTCTGTAGTTGTTTAATGTCTTTTTGTGGTTGTTTGATGTCTCTTTGTGGTTGTTTGATGTCTCTGTAGTTGTTTGATTTCTTTTTGTGGTTGTTTGATGTCTCTTTGTGGTTGTCTGATGTCTCCGTAGCTGTTTAATGTCTTTTTGTGGTTGTTTGATGTCTCTTTGTGGTTGTTTGATGTCTCTGTAGTTGTTTGATGTCTTTTTGTGGTTGTTTAATGTCTCTGTAGTTGTTTGATTTCTTTTTGTGGTTGTTTGATGTCTCTGTAGTTGTTTGATGTCTTTTTGTGGTTGTTTGATGTCTCTGTAGTTGTTTGATTTCTTTTTGTGGTAGTTTGATGTCTCTGTAGTTTTTTGATGTCTCTTTGTGGTCGTCTGATGTCTCTGTAGTTGTTTGATTTCTTTTTGTGGTTGTTTGATGTCTCTTTCTGGTTGTTTGATGTCTCTGTAGTTGTTTTATGTCTTTTTGTGGTTGTTTGATGTGTTTTTGTGGTAGTTTGTTGTCTTTTTGTAGTTGTTTGAAGTCTTTTTGGGGTTTTTTGATGTCTCTTTGTGGTCGTCTGATGTCTCTGTAGTTGTTTGATGTCTCTGTAGTTGTTTGATGTCTTTTTGTGGTTGTTTGATGTCTCTGTAGTTGTTTGATGTCTTTTTGGGGTTTTTTGATGTCTCTTTGTGGTCGTCTGATGTCTCTGTAGTTGTTTGATGTCTCTTCATGGTCATTTGATGTCTCGGTGGTTGTTTGATGTGTCTTCGTGGTCGTTTGTGTCTCTTCGTGGTTGTTCGATGTCTCTTTTCTCGTTTGATGTCTCTTTGTAGTTGTTTTATATCTCTTTGTATGTGTTTTATGTTTGTCATGGTTGTGACTCTGGTAGTTTTGCTTCTTTGTTTCGGTAATAGATTTAACAGTTAAACAGAAGATTGTTCCTTTAAGGATCAAATCTTAAAAAGTGAAGCAGAGAAGGAGAGAGCTGTCTGTAATTAGAGAGCTACTGTTAGCTCAGCAGTGCTCTCAGACCCAGGCTCCCTGATGACCTGAGGTGTCCAGGTTCAGGACTGTCGCTGATTCAGGACTTTGCCTTTTCCTCTGAGTGTGTTGAGGTGCAGTCAGCTCTTTGTTCTGTCTCGTCAGGGTTTTAATGAAGCTCACACATTAAACTGAACCAGGTGCGTTTGGTGTGTGCGTTTCAATGGTCCTCAGTGAGTTAATTATCTCTCCTCAGACCTCTGAGATTTTCTTCCTCTGTTTCCGTTTTCTTTTTCTTTACGCTCTGAACAAACTCTGTGTGAAATATGACACCTGTGCAGGTACAGACTGAGGCTTTCAGCCTGTTTGTTAGCCATCTTTGAGTCTGTGTCTCTGTACATTTACAGGCCATGAGAAAAAGTCATGCTGTCGCATTAGTGCAACATCTAAAGCCATGTAAACAAATTAGTTCAACTGAAGTTTTAGTCTTTCTCAATGTTTATAACCTCCCAAAGCTGATGGATTGTCCCATATCAGCTTCAAATACTGGCCTATATCAGATTTAAATACGGGCCTATAGCAGCTTTAAATATGGGCCTGTATCAGCTTCAAATACTGGCCTATAACAGCTTTAAATATGGCCCTATGGCAGCTTTTAATATGGGCCTATATCAGCTTCAAATACTGGCCTATAAAATATTTTGATATGGGCCTTTAGCAGCTTTTATAATGGGCCTATATCAGCTTCAAATACTATCCTATAGCAGCTTTAAATTCTGGTCTATAGCAGCCTTACATTTTAGCCTATATCACTTTAAATACAGGCATATATCAGCTTTTAATATGCCCTATATCAGCTTCAAATAATGGCCTTTAGAAGCTTTAAATACTGGCCTGTAGCAGCTTTAAATACTGGCCTGTATCAGCTTTAAACATGGGCCTATATCATCTTCAAATATGGGCCTATATCAACTTCAAATACTGGCCTTTACTAGCTTTAAATATGGGCCTATGGAAGCTTTTAATATGGGCCTATAGCAGCTTTTAATATGGGTCTATAGCAGCTTAAAATACTGGCCTATAGAAGCTTTTAATATGGGCCTATATCAGCTTTAAATATGGGCCTATAGAAGCTTTTAATATGAGCCTATAGAAGCTTTTAATATGGGCCTATCCCAGCTTCAAATATGGGCCTATATCAGCTTCAAATATGGGCTTATATCAGCTTCAAATATGGGCCTATATCAGCTTCAAATATGGGCCTATATCAGCTTTTAATATGGGCAAATTGAAGCTTTTAATATGAGCCTATAGAAGCTTTTAATATGGGCCTATCCCAGCTTCAAATATGGGCCTATATCAGTTTCAATTTCTGGCCTATAGAAGCTTTTATTATGGGCCTATATCAGCTTTTAATATGGGCCTATACTAGCTTCAAATATGGGCCCATATCAGCTTCAGAGTCCTGGCCTATAGTAGCTTCAGATATGGGCCTATATCAGCTTCAAATACTTGCCTATAGAAGCTTTTAATATGGGCCTATATCCTCTTTTAATATGGGCCTATATCCTCTTTTAATATGGGCCTACATCCTCTTTAATATGGGCCTATATCCTCTTTTAATATGGGCCTTTATCCTCTTTTAATATGGGCCTTTATCCTCTTTTAATATGGGCCTATATCCTCTTTAATATGGGCCTATACCCTCTTTTAATATGGGCCTATATCCTCTTTTAATATGGGCCTATATCCTCTTTTAATATGGGCCTATAGCAGCTTTTAATATGGGCCTATATCAGCTTCAAATATGGGCCTATAGAAGCTTTAAATATTGGCCTATAGCAGCTTCAAATATGGGCCTATAATAGCTTTAAATATGGGCCTATAGAAGCTTTAAATATTGGAATATAGAAGCTTTTAATATGGGCCTATAGCATCTTTGAATATGGGCCTATAGAAGCTTTAAATATGGGCCTATAGAAGCTTTAAATATTGGAATATAGAAGCTTTTAATATGGGCCTATAGCATCTTTTAATATAGGCCTATATCAGCTTCAAATATGGGCCTATAGAAGCTTTAAATATTGGAATATAGAAGCTTTTAATATGGGCCTATAGCATCTTTTAATATAGGCCTATATCAGCTTCAAATATGGGCCTATAGAAGCTTTTAATATGGGCCTATAGCATCTTTAAATATGGGCCTATAGAAGCTTTTAATATGGGCCTATAGCATCTTTTAATATGGGCCTATAGAAGCTTTTAATATGGGCCTATAGAAGCTTTAAATATGGGCCTATAGCATCTTTAAATATGGGCCTATAGAAGCTTTTAATATGGGCCTATAGAAGCTTTAAATATGGGCCTATAGCATCTTTAAATATGGGCCTATAGCATCTTTATATATGGGCCGATAGAAGCTTTTAATAATGGCCTATACCAGCTTCAAATACTGGCCTTTAGCAGCTTTAAATACTGGCCTATGGCCTACAGCTTTTAATTTCAGTCTCTATCAACCTATATTTACTGTAAATATTGTCTGTCACTGGCTGTAAATATATTTTTTTCTGAATACGTTTGTGGAGTTTAGGACAGAACCATCAGACCTACAACTGAAGTGTTTATCTTTGTTCATCATCATTCCTTAACCTTTAAAGTTTGTTCTAAGGACTTGAGTTTTAGGTCTGATCTACATTTACACATCCTTATCAGTATTGGCCATGGCTTAAATAAATTTGTTAATTTTTGCATGTTGGTTATGAAAAATCCAATGTTGTGCATCCCTATTTTGATGCATTTATAATACTAGATCAGGGAGGCTGTGGCCTGAACAGGAGCAGTAAAATAGTCATGCTCACACCAACAGTTGAGGATCATGTGGACAAATAATCGCTGGGACAGCTCTTTAATAGGGACATACCCCTCTTTACATTTCACAGCTGTTAAAGTAAACTCTCTGTTTCATAAGCAGAAAAAAAACAGTGTTTCTCTCTTTGTTTAAAGCGGTCAGAGCTCAGCCAGGCTGTTTTTTAGGGAGAGAACCAGTGAACTCTGTGAGTGTTTGAAGGCGATCATATGACTTCTTGACCGTTCTCAGGCTGCTTCTTAAGCCAATTTAGCTGCTACACACACTCTCCATTATAATACCCTCCTCCCTCACTCACAGTGACCTTTAACCACAGCCACTTTCACACATGAACTCCTGAAAATTTAAGGAAGATTTCAGGCAGACTGCCCAGAACACGCTCACCCTTCACAGCAGGAGACTGTCCCTGTGTGTTGGGGAGGGGGAGTCTCATGAGGGCAGCATATGACGGAAGACGGATGGAGAAAAGGCGTAAGAAATACCACCCTGCAGTATACAATGCTATTATGATATATCTGCCTCCACATCAGTACTATAGGTAGTTTCAAATATTCACCATCTTAACAGTCTGTCTTCAGTGCCGGTTAGTGTCTCTTTGTGGTTGTTTTGCGTGTCTTTGTGGTTGTTTTGTGTGTCTATGTGGTTGTTTTGTGTCTCTTTGTGGTTGTTTTGCGTGTCTTTGTGGTTGTTTTGCGTGTCTTTGTGGTTGTTTTGCGTGTCTTTGTGGTTGTTTTGTGTCTCTTTGTGGTTGTTTTGTGTCTCTTTGTGGTTGTTTTGCGTGTCTTTGTGGTGTTTTGCGTGTCTTTGTGGTTGTTATGCGTGTCTTTGTGGTTGTTATGTATGTCTTCGTGGTTGTTTGTGTGTCTCTTTGTGGTTGTTTTGTGTCTCTTTGTGGTTGTTTTGCGTGTCTTTGTGGTGTTTTGCGTGTCTTTGTGGTTGTTTTGCGTGTCTTTGTGGTTGTTATGTGTCTCTTTGTGGTTTTTTTGTGTCTCTTTGTGGTTGTTTTGTGTCTCTTTGTGGTTGTTTTGTGTCTCTTTGTGGTTGTTTTGCGTGTCTTTGTTGGTGTTTTGCGTGTCTTTGTGGTTGCTTTGCGTGTCTTTGTGGTTGTTATGTGTGTCTTCGTGGTTGTTTTGTGTCTCTTTGTGGTTGTTTTGTGTCTCTTTGTGGTTGTTTGTGTGTCTTTGTGGTTGTCATGTGTCTCTTTGTGGTTTTTTTGCGTGTCTTTGTGGTTGTTTTGTGTCTCTTTGTGGTTGTTTTGTGTGTCTTTGTGGTTGTTTTGCGTGTCTTTGTGGTTGTTTTGCGTGTCTTTGTGGTGTTTTGCGTGTCTTTGTGGTTGTTTTGCGTGTCTTTGTGGTTGTTATGTGTGTCTTCGTGGTTGTTTGTGCGTGTCTTTGTGGTTGTTTTGCGTGTCTTTGTGGTTGTTTTGCGTGTCTTTGTGGTTGTTATGTGTGTCTTCGTGGTTGTTTTGTGTCTCTTTGTGGTTGTTTTCATGTCTTTGTGGTGTTTTGCGTGTCTTTGTGGTTGTTTTGCGTGTCTTTGTGGTTGTTATGTGTGTCTTCGTGGTTGTTTTGTGTCTCTTTGTGGTTGTTTTGTGTCTCTTTGTGGTTGTTTTGTGTCTCTTTGTGGTTGTTTGTGTGTCTTTGTGGTTGTTTTGTGTCTCTTTGTGGTTGTTTTGTGTCTCTTTGTGGTTGTTTTGTGTCTCTTTGTGGTTGTTTGTGTGTCTTTGTGGTTGTTATGTGTCTCTTTGTGGTTTTTTTGCGTGTCTTTGTGGTTGTTTTGTGTCTCTTTGTGGTTGTTTTGCGTGTCTTTGTGGTTGTTTTGCGTGTCTTTGTGGTTGTTTTGCGTGTCTTTGTGGTTGTTTTGTGTCTCTTTGTGGTTGTTTGTGTGTCTTTGTGGTTGTTATGTGTCTCTTTGTGTTTTTTTTGCGTGTCTTTGTGGTTGTTTTGTGTCTCTTTGTGGTTGTTTTGCGTGTCTTTGTGGTTGTTTTGCGTGTCTTTGTGGTTGTTTTGCGTGTCTTTGTGGTTGTTTTGCGTGTCTTTGTGGTTGTTATGTGTGTCTTCGTGGTTGTTTTGTGTCTCTTTGTGGTTGTTTTGTGTCTCTTTGTGGTTGTTTTGTGTGTCCTTGTGGTTGTTATGTGTCTCTTTGTGGTTTTTTTGCGTGTCTTTGTGGTTGTTTTGTGTCTCTTTGTGGTTTTTTTGCGTGTCTTTGTGGTTGTTTTGTGTCTCTTTGTGGTTTTTTTGCGTGTCTTTGTGGTTGTTTTGCGTGTCTTTGTGGTTGTTATGTGTCTCTTTGTGGTATTTTTGTTTCTTTGTGGTTTTTTGTATAAAAGTGAGCAAATATTTGTATTTGCTTGCTGAGACAATCTAGATCCCTTCAAGAGCTTTGATTTCCATCACTCTAAGCCAGGCTTGCAGTGTGAGCTATCAGATATCTCAGTGCGCACTGAGGTGCATCCACACAACGCACCACGGATTATCACTTGCTGATCAGCAGATATTAATCCCTGTTAAAATGTTGTATAAACAGGGTGAAAGACTAAAGACAAACATCCTGGAGAACAGAAAACTTCATGGATCAGTTTCATTATGTGCATCTATTTCACATTAGCCCTGTTGCTTCCTCCTGCAAATCTATCTATATATGTATTATATATGTATATTTCCTGCTGCATTTTCACATCAGCTCACGGTCCTTCAGGAAATGGTCAGGGTAAGGTCTGTGTGAAAAATTCAGATGTTTGTGTTCACACATGCAGCTCACCTGGAAAATTCAGGAGCTTTTCTGGAGTTTTGTGCAGGTTTGAATACTGTTGCTGTGTTTTCCTGTCATCCTGTGGGCGTCTGCTCATGGGCACGCAGGATTTCTGCTGTTTGGATGTTTATAACTGCTGATCTGTGGTGGTGTAGTGTGCTTATTTACAGGTTACTGTGGAGCTGCAAACAGGCAGATCCAGCATGGACAGATAGAACCTTCTGGAACCATGAAACCCTGTCTCTCTCAGAAATGCTGACAGTAATTACAGGATTATGGACGTGTGTCGCTGGTGCGGTAAACAGTCAAATGTGTGAGTGTTTAAGGTATCCCATGGTGCGTTCAGGGACCGGGGGAGATGTGGATCAGTGTGACACGCCGCTCCCCGTGCGCTCTCTCAGACATAAATCCTCCTCTGCTGCTTCGATCTCATCTCACACGTTAAACAAAAGGAGTCTTAATCCGGCTCCTTTAATCCCCGCTGGGTTTGCAGACGCAGCGTCTCAAGGCAGCGCATTAATCCCGGGGGCCACCGGGGCCCATCGCAGCGCCTCCGCCTGCCGGGAATCCTTTCTCCGCCGGCGTTAATCCGACCCGGACCGAGCAGCACACAGGCAGGAAGTCGTGCTTTATTAGGAGGAAAAGTGGACGTGTCCTCCTCTGTGGCGGCAGATAGCTTGCCGCTCTGATGTGGATTTGTGAGGAGATTAAAGCTACAAAGATTTATGCTTTTTTGAAATTAGCCCATACAAACAGGGAGCAGAGCGAGCGGGCGGGAGGTGAGGAATGAGACGACTCAGAGATTACAAACATGTTTTATTGTGTGAAGCTGCAGGAACAGAAATAATGAAAATAGACAAAAAGTCAGAAAGATTCCCCGAAGGCTGCTCCTTTTTTAGAAACAGATCCAACATCCTTGTTCAGATTCTCCAGCTTCCTTTATGGTCTAACAGCCTCCACTCTTCTTAGAAGGCTTTTACCCATGATCCTTAGCAGTTGTTGACCCGCTGTGTGATTTTACCTGTCTTCTGCTTCATGGCTGAGCTGCTGTTGTTCCTAAACTCTTCCACTCTCTAATAATATCACTGACAGCTGAAGTGGAATATCCAGCAGGGATGAAACTTCTCCAACCATCTTATTGCAAAGGTGGCATCATTGCAGAACGACCTGTTTAGGGTCACAGAAGTCTGAGACTGCATGGCTAGGTGAGGATTTTACACCGACACGTCAGATATCTGCAGAATCCAACATCCTTCATCCCTACTGTCTGATCTGACATGGTAGGCCGGGACTCTGCTGGATCATTGTCCATGGGAGCTGACAGCTGTGATGGTGGTGGTGGGGCACACCTGGGGGGTCTGAACCTGCCTGTTGTCATGGCAACAGGACCGCCCCCCCCCCCATGGCCAGCAAGCAGGTTGTTGTATTTTTCTTCAGATTAACCAAATTATCTGACATGAGATTATCAGAGAGTCGGCATGTCTTCAGGAGATTACAGCACACTGCTGTGTGAGTTTAATCCCTGTCCAGAGATGTGGCTCTGATTGGTGTTTTGGGCCAAATCCCTGATCATATTCATAGGATTATTGTTTGAAGATCTCACTGACTGTGTTTGTGTGAGGACTGAAGACGGGCGCAGTAATGAGACCAGGATTAGTGTGTGTTTAAGTGTGTGTGTGTGTTATCTCTATAATCTGAGCTAAGATGCTTCCTGCCTGTTCAGCAGCTTCCACTTTTAAAGGGTCAGTCGGCTGATTTAAATCCGCCTTCTTCTGCATATACACTTTTATTTAAGGTTGACTAATATTGTTTCTTTAGAGCCAAATACTGAATATTCATTAGAGAATTAAACAAAATTTGGTAGTCATACATTTAAGAAAAAAAATAGGAACATCAGGCTGATATTTACAGCTGATAAAGGCTGATATTCACAGATGATATAGACTGATATTTACAGCTGATATAGACTGATATTTACAGCTGATATAGACTGATATTTACAGCTGATATAGACTGATATTTACAGCTGATATAGGCTGATATTTACAGCTGATATAGACTGATATTTACAGCTGATATAGACTGATATTTACAGCTGATATAGACTGATATTTACAGCTGATATAGACTGATATTTACAGCTGATATAGGCTGATATTTACAGCTGATATAGACTGATATTTACAGCTGATATAGGCTGATATTTACAGCTGATATAGACTGATATTTACAGCTGATATAGACTGATATTTACAGCTGATATAGACTGATATTTACAGCTGATATAGACTGATATTTACAGCTGATATAGGCTGATATTTACAGCTGATATAGACTGATATTTACAGCTGATATAGACTGATATTTACAGCTGATATAGACTGATATTTACAGCTGATATAGACTGATATTTACAGCTGATATAGACTGATATTTACAGCTGATATAGGCTGATATTTACAGCTGATATAGACTGATATTTACAGCTGATATAGACTGATATTTACAGCTGATATAGACTGATATTTACAGCTGATATAGACTGATATTTACAGCTGATATAGACTGATATTTACAGCTGATATAGACTGATATTTACAGCTGATATAGGCTGATATTTACAGCTGATATAGACTGATATTTACAGCTGATATAGACTGATATTTACAGCTGATATAGACTGATATTTACAGCTGATGTAGACTGATATTTACAGCTGATATAGACTGATATTTACAGCTGATATAGACTGATATTTACAGCTGATATAGACTGATATTTACAGCTGATATAGACTGATATTTACAGCTGATATAGGCTGATATTTACAGCTGATATAGACTGATATTTACAGCTGATATAGACTGATATTTACAGCTGATATAGGCTGATATTTACAGCTGATATAGACTGATATTTACAGCTGATATAGACTGATATTTACAGCTGATATAGACTGATATTTACAGCTGATATAGGCTGATATTTACAGCTGATATAGGCTGATATTCACAGCTGATATAGACTGATATTCACAGCTGATGTAGACTGATATTTACAGCTGATGTAGACTGATATTCACAGCTGATGTAGACTGATATTTACAGCTGATATAGACTGATATTCACAGCTGATGTAGACTGATATTTACAGCTGATGTAGACTGATATTCACAGCTGATGTAGACTGATATTTACAGCTGATATAGACTGATATTCACAGCTGATGTAGACTGATATTTACAGCTGATGTAGACTGATATTCACAGCTGATATAGACTGATATTCACAGCTGATGTAGACTGATATTCACAGCTGATATAGACTGATATTCACAGCTGATGTAGACTGATATTTACCCTTTTCCTTTTTTTGTGACTTTTCTTTTATATATTTTTGCTTATTTATCTCAGTTTTTGTTTTTTTAGTGCATTATTTTAATGTTTTTATCTCCTAATTTTGACCTCTACTTTATAGTCATGAGTTCCTCGATCATAATATTGCCCTTTTTTCAACTCTTCTTATTTCTTAACTTGTAAGTCTTTGTTTGTTTTGACAGAGGTTGGAGCTTTCTTGTGTATCTGGTGTCTTTTTCTGGTTCAAACTGAATTTTCTTCTTTAACACAAACGTCTGCAGGAATGCCGTTTGTGTGTCTCTGTGTGTGCGTCGACTGCCTGCAGTCAGAGGAAGGAAGAGGGGAAGGATAAATATTTTATAAAGATTTTAACGCTCTCTCTTTTTCCTTTTTATCATAATCATTATGATAATTATCCTCACAGTGCTGCCAGCTAACAGATAACACTCACACAGAGTAAAGCCTTAGGGATTAGGAGCCCAGGAGCTGCTGTTTAACCTAAATTACTACAGTAAATATTCAGACACAGATCAGATCTGGGTGTGTGCACGTTTGCAGCAGGTGTTCCCTCAAGTTATTCACAAATTAGCTCAACCGAACAATCAGCAGCCAGCTGAGGCTGGGTTCATGGTACCATGATGATAAACTCTGATAAGATTCTCGTAGGGGTCAGTAGATTTGTCTGCATATTTGTATTTCACTAATGCAGCACAACACCATCAGAGAAACCGCCTCTAGAACTGGGTCAGGATAACAAGTAACCACGGCGTCTGTGGTTTACAGAAAGAATTTCCCTTTTTTATTCTTCTGACCACAGAATAGTTTTCCATGTTTCCTCTGACCACAGAACAGTTTTCCATGTTTCCTCTGACCACAGAACAGTTTTCCATGTCTCCTCAGTCCATGTTAAATGAGCTTTGGTCCAGAGAAGACGGCGGTGTTTCTGGATCCTGTTCACATATGGCTTCTTCTCTCCATGATCCAGCTTGTTCTCTATGTTGGCTGTCTTTGTTGGCAACTGTTAAAAAGTGGGCGGAACGGGCAAGGAGCGAGCTGGAGAAAGTAGTGCCATCTGATGGACAAATGTAAAAACTAAAAATTGAAAGCTAGTTGTCCAAAATGAAGTCTTCACACAAAGGAATGCATTAGTTTAAGTAAACATGCATTTGGGATCAAAAATGTCATTTTCAGTGGTTTTCAAGGGACATTTTTGGTCCTTTGGAGCAAACGTGTCGGTTTTTGTGTAGCTTAAGCATTTAAGGCTAATTTAAGGAATGGAGATGACAACTCTGAAAAAATCTGAATGGTAGAAAATGTCCCTCTGCCCTCTGAAGTGTTAGCCTAATTAGTGCCAAAATGCTCCTCCAGCTGTTTTTCATTAGTACCACTTACTTTTCGAGTCTTTTGTGGCCCGTCCCTACTTTTTTGAGATGTGTTGCTGCCATCAAATTCAATGTGAGTTAATATTTTTCACGACATGTTGTTTAGTGAATAAATAGGTTTATGAGATTTGATAATCATTTACTTCTGTTTTTATTTGCATTTTACACAGCGTCCCAACTTTTTTGTACTTTGTGACTCTGCAGATACTTTTCCTGGTAGTTTGTCTCTGCTCTGAGGAGTTACCCTGTCATCACTGAAGATCAGCTTTCTAGCCAAAGTAAAGGAGGTAAGAGAGTTTAGATGTTGAGACAGCGTCTAACCTTTATGACTGACAGGTCGCAGCGTGGCGAGGAAACCGTGGCGTTTGAGCCTCAGTGACCTTCATGCACCGTGCTGAACTCGTACTTATTATTGCTTTCAATGCAGCACAGTCCAGGATGCTGTTTTCCCTTTCTCGGCCTGTGATTGGCTGATAACCTGCTGCCTGTAAACCAGAACGTCCACTGGAGTGAGTCCACGCGTCACTCCGTGTGAGCACGCTCAGTGTACGACGACCTCCTGCTTCCTGAGACGTCTTTGTAGCGAGGACGAGTTTCTGGGTCAGCGTGTGTCCTGGGGCGGCTCCAGACTCTTAATGTGCCACCAGACTCTGATTAATGATTGGCTGTATGTGTGTCAGAGCGTAACCGCGGGAAACCAAGAATCACCTCTGGGATTGGTCGAGGTTAAGAGAGGTTAAAGACACGGAGAGAGAGAGAGCGGGGAAGGGGGGCGTTTTTAAAAATTTTGTTGGTTAAAACTTTTTAGCCTTCTTTATTTTCTTCAAACTTCCTCAGAGTTTCTGTTGAAGTTCAAACATTAAAGCAGAAGTGGTTTGGATGGTCACTGTCCTACGCTGAGGTACCCAACCAATCATCATGGCCGATGTAACGATGCTGGGAGGAAGAGGGGCGTGGCTAGACTGCACCCTCAGAATCTGAAAGATCAAACATGGTAGACTTCCTGTTGGGATGTGGCGAGGGGTCACATGACTGTCAGTCTTTGTGATAAGTCGTTGATTTTCAGGGCTGATGGGTCCTGAACCCCCCGACTGCTGGACCAGGTAATCCAGGTTTTAAGGTGTCGTCTGACGCCGGCGTTACAGGATGACTTTGTTTTCAAGAAAATTTGAAGAAAAATCTAGAAGTCAACGATGAGATAGTGAGAGTGAATCTGACCCAGAACCAGCAGACGAGTGACAGCAGTGCCTGCGTGTGTGTGTGTGTGGGGCGGGGGGGGGGGGGGGTCTGAGTGCCCCCCCCAGGCCTGGCCCCCAGCACATTTGCATTAGTGGACGATTGCCATGAGGGAGCTGCAGGGAGAGAGAGAGCAGTGCTCATAATGGAGAGAGGCCTGTGCAGGAGTGGTAGGGCTGGGTAAAATATGGACTTTAAGGTTAATTTAAACATTTATGACTGATATAGGGGAGACTATCATTCATAGTTTATGCGAAAATTACTCAACTATAGACCGCCATTTCTCCTGGCTCTTCATGACTGCACTGTTGAATGAAAGGGTTTGTAAAAATATGAACAGTAAATAAAATAACCCTGCCAGGTTTAATGCTCAGTGAAAAGGCTGTTAGGTTGATCCAGCTCTAACTGTTGATCAAAGAAGAGAGATTTTAAAGGCAGCAGGAGTCAGCTGTTGGACAGACTGATCTGTTCTCATGGTCAAACGACAACAGAGGGAGTCACAAAAGAGTTGTGAATAAATCTGCAGGCTGAGATATAAACTCCTGTTTCATTGGGGTTGTTTTCATGACACTTTGGCCTTCAGCACCTCAGGAAGCTAAACCAGGTGTGAAAAGGCACCAAGAAAAGATGATGTGACCCTGCAGGGATAAGACATGGTTAAATATGGAAGATTAGGAACACTGTGTTTTTGACCACAGTTTTCCCAGTTCTTAGATTTAAAATAGAATTCTGAGATCAAAGTCAGAATTCTGAGATCAAATTTAGAATTCTAAGATCAAAGTCAGAATTCTGAGATCAGTCAAAATTCTAAGATCAAAGTCAGAATTCTGAGATCAAAGTCAGAATTCTGAGATCAGTCAGAATTCTAGGATCGAAGTCAGAATTCTGAGATCAAAGCCAGAATTCTAAGATCAAAGTCAGAATTCTGAGATCAAAGCCAGAATTCTAAGATCAAAGTCAGAATTCTAAGATCAAAGTCAGAATTCTGAGATCAGTCAGAATTCTAGGATCAAAGTCAGAATTCTGAGATCAAAGTCAGAATTCTGAGATCAAATTTAGAATTCTAAGATCAAAGTCAGAATTCTGAGATCAGTCAAAATTCTAAGATCAAAGTCAGAATTCTGAGATCAAAGTCAGAATTCTGAGATCAGTAAGAATTCTAAGATCAAAGTCAGAATTCTGAGATCAAAGCCAGAATTCTGAGATCAGTAAGAATTCTAAGATCAAAGTCAGAATTCTGAGATCAAAGCCAGAATTCTGAGATCAGTAAGAATTCCGAGATCAAAGTCAGAATTCTGAGATCAAAGCCAGAATTCTGAGATCAGTAAGAATTCTAAGATCAAAGTCAGAATTCTGAGATCAAAGTCAGAATTCTGAGATCAAAGTCAGAATTCTGAGATTAGTAAGAATTCTAAGATCAAAGTCAGAATTCTGAGATCAAAGTCAGAATTCTGAGATCAGTCAGAATTCTAGGATCAAAGTCAGACTTCTGAGATCAAAGTCAGAATTCTGAGATCAGTAAGAATTCTAAGATCAAAGTCAGAATTCTGAGATCAGTCAGAATTCTAGGATCAAAGTCAGACTTCTGAGATCAAAGTCAGAATTCTGAGATCAGTAAGAATTCTAAGATCAAAGTCAGAATTCTGAGATCGAAGTCAGAATTCTGAGATCAGTCAGAATTCTAGGATCAAAGTCAGAATTATGAGATCGAAGTCAGAATTCTGAGATCAGTCAGAATTCTAGGATCAAAGTCAGAATTATGAGATCAAAGCCAGAATTCTAAAATCAAAGACAGAATTCTGAGATCACAGACAGAATTCTGAGATCAAAGTCAGAATTTCAAGCTCACATTGTGTAAAAAGTGTTTATGTAGAACTTCCTGAGGAAACAGAAATCTGGTTATTTTTTCCCAGATCTTGAAAGAAATCTTGTGTCTCTGGTTTCTTCGCGGTGGCCCTGATCCTCTTCTCTATTTACAGTACATGTTTGAACACAGACCTGCAGCTTCATCGTGATCTCGTGTCAAACTTCAGTTTAGTTTGCCAATATTTCTGATTTATTCTGCAGCTTCTAGCTGATTCCATAGATGCTGACTGTCTTCATCAACGTACAGAAGCTGGGAGCTTCAGCCTGTTCCTTTTTTGGTTACTGAGTGATAAATTTCATGTAAACTGATCTCGCCTCATTTCTGTTAAGATGAACTGAAATAAAAATACTCATTCATTCATAGAATGAATGAGTGTTTTTATTTTGTCAACAAAATAAAAACACAAAAATGGACTCACAGGGCTTAGAGGATGTCCAGCCAACCGCTGTGATCCTGTCCTAACCTGCAAACATTAACGTGTTTATCAGACAACTGTAGGCTCCAGGTTTCTCTACACACACATGTTGAGTCTTTAGCAGCCTCACTGGCTCTCATTCGTTCACATCAGTGCTGAGCTCAGCCCTGCTGCTGTGCGTATGTGTGTGTGTGGGGGTGTGTGTGTGTGTGTTTTGGTTCAGTCCTGGGGGAGCAGACCTTTTCAGCCTCTGCCAGCCTGAATGATCCCCCCCACACACTCTCCCCCTGCTGGAGGTTACAGATGACCTTCTGCCTGAGAGGGTGGAGGGGTGAGGAGGGGTGTCAGAGGGTGAGAGGCAGACTCTGGTGTACTCTTCATCAGCTGGAGGTGTCAGCCATGACATTTACACTGCTCTGAGTGTGCAGCGGTTTGTTCTAGCCATTGTCTGATTGGTTCGGACTTCAGGACAGATTTAGCCCCCTCCTCAGCGATCCTGAGGGCCGTTTAAGGCCCGACACAGACGCTAATTTATCCAAATGATCCTCCAGTCTGTGGCCCAGCGCTGTGGTCCAGCTGTTCTGGATCACGCTAATGCCTCCTCCGTCTGGAATCACTGATACCGACCATGATCCCTGTTTGAAACTCTAGAAAAACCAGCCTGACTGAAGACCAGACCAGGTAGATTGGAGAGACCAGGACGAGGTAGATTAGAGCAAACAGACCAGGTAGATTAGAGAGACCAGACCAGGTAAGTTTGAGAGACTAGACCAGGTAGATTAGAGAGACTAGACCAGGTAGATTAGAGCCACCAGACCAAGTAGATTAGAGAGACCAGACCAGGTAGATATGAGAGACCAGACCAGGTAGATTCGAGCGACCAGACCAGGTAGATTAGAGCCACCAGACCAAGTAGATTAGTGAGACCAGACCAAGTAGATTAGAGAGACCAGACCAGGTAGATTAGAGAGACCAGACCAGGTAGATTACAGAGACCAGACCAGGTAAATTACAGAGACCAGACCAGGTAGATTGGAGCGACCGGACCAGGTCGATTAGAACACCCAGACCAGGTAGATTAGAGAGACCAGACCAGGTAGATTAGAGCGACCGGACCAGGTAGATTAGAGAGACCAGACCAGGTAGATTAGAGAGACCAGACCAGGTAGATTAGAGAGACTAGACCAGGTAGATTAGAGAGACCAGACCAGGTAGATTAGAGAGACCAGACCAGGTAGATTAGAACACCCAGACCAGGTAGATTTGAGAGACCAGACTAGGTAGATTAGAGAGACCAGACCAGGTAGATTAGAGAGACCAGACCAGGTAGATACTAGAGACCAGACCAGGTAGATTAGAGAGACCAGACCAGGTAGATTGGAGCGACCGGACCAGGTAGATTAGAACACCCAGACCAGGTAGATTGGAGAGACCAGACCAGGTAGATTAGAGCGACCGGACCAGGTAGATTAGAGAGACCGGACCAGGTAGATTAGAGTGACCAGACCAGGTAGATTAGAGCGACTGGACCAGGTAGATTGGAGAGACCAGACCAGGTAGGTACTAGAGACAAGATCAGGTAGATTCGAGAGACCAGACCAGGTAGATTTGAGAGACCAGACCAGGTAGATTAGAGCAACTGGACCAGGTAGATTAGAGCCACCAGACCAGGTAGATTAGAGCCACCAGACCAAGTAGATTAGTGAGACCAGACCAAGTAGATTAGAGAGACCAGACCAGGTAGATTAGAGAGACCAGACCAGGTAGATTACAGAGACCAGACCAGGTAAATTACAGAGACCAGACCAGGTAGATTGGAGCGACCGGACCAGGTAGATTAGAACACCCAGACCAGGTAGATTAGAGAGACCAGACCAGGTAGATTAGAGCGACCGGACCAGGTAGATTAGAGAGACAGGACCAGGTAGATTGGAGAGACCAGACCAGGTAGATTAGAGAGACCAGACCAGGTAGATTAGAGAGACCAGACCAGGTAGATTAGAGACACCAGACCAGGTAGATTAGAGAGACCAGACCAGGTAGATTAGAACACCCAGACCAGGTAGATTAGAGAGACCAGACCAGGTAGATTAGAGAGACCAGACCAGGTAGATTGGAGCGACCGGACCAGGTAGATTAGAACACCCAGACCAGGTAGATTGGAGAGACCAGACCAGGTAGATTAGAGCGACCGGACCAGGTAGATTAGAGAGACCGGACCAGGTAGATTAGAGAGACCAGACCAGGTAGATTAGAGCGACTGGACCAGGTAGATTGGAGAGACCAGACCAGGTAGGTACTAGAGACAAGATCAGGTAGATTCGAGAGACCAGACCAGGTAGATTTGAGAGACCAGACCAGGTAGATTCGAGCGACCAGACCAGGTAGATTAGAGCCACCAGACCAGGTAGATTAGAGAGACCAGACCAGGTAGATTGGATTGACCAGACCAGGTAGATTAGACAGACCAGACCAGGTAGATTAGAGAGACCAGACCAGGTAGATTAGAGAGACTAGACCAGGTAGATTAGAGCCACCGGACCAAGTAGATTAGAGAGACCAGACCAGGTAGATTAGACAGACCAGACCAGGTAGATAAGAGAGACCAGACCAGGTTGATTGGAGAGACCAGACCAGGTATATTAGAGAGACCAGACCAGGTGGATTGGATTGACCAGATCGGGTAGATTAGCGAGACCAGACCAGGTAGATTAGAGCCACCAGACCAAGTAGATTGGAAAGACAAGACCAGGTAGATTGGAGAGACCAGACCAGGTAGATTGGAGAGACCAGACCAGGTAGATTGGATTGACCAGACCAGGTAGATTTGGGCCACCAGACCAAGTAGATTAGAGAGACCAGACCAGGTAGATTAGAGCCACCAGACCACGTAGATTAGAGAGACCAGACCAGGTAGATTGGAGAGACCAGACCAGGTAGATTAGAGAGACCAGACCAGGTAGATTAGAGAGACCAGACCAGGTAGATTAGAGAGACCGGACCAGGTAGATTAGAGAGACCAGACCAGGTAGATTAGAGCGACCAGACCAGGTAGATTAGAGAGACTGGACCAGGTAGATTGGAGAGACCAGACCAGGTAGATTAGAGAGACCAGACCAGGTAGATTGGAGAGACCAGACCAGGTAGATCGTCGAGACCAGACCGGGTAGATTGGAGAGACCAGACCAGGTAGATTGGAGAGACAAGACCAGGTAGATTAGAGATACGAGGACCAGGTAGATTAGAGAGACCAGACCAGGTAGATTGGAGAGACCAGACCAGGTAGATTAGAGAGACCAGACCAGGTAGATTAGAGAGACCAGGACCAGGTAGATTAGAGAGACCAGACCAGGTAGATTAGGGAGACCAGACCAGGTAGATTAAAGCAACCAGACCAGGTAGATTAGAGTGACCAGAACGGGTAGATTGGAGAGACCAGACCAGGTAGATTAGAGAGACCAGACCAGGTAGATTCGAGCGACCAGACCAGGTAGATTAGAGAGACCAGACCAGGTAGATTAGAGCGACCGAACCAGGTAGATTAGAGCAACCAGGACCAGGTAGATTAGAGAGATCGGACCAGGTAGATTAGAGAGACCAGACCAGGTAGATTAGAGAGACCAGACCAGGTAGATTAGAGAGACCAGACTGGGTAGATTGGAGAGACCAGACCAGGTAGATTAGAGAGACAAGACCAGGTAGATTAGAGCAACTAGACCAGGTAGATTAGAGCAACCAGACCAGGTAGATTGGAGTGACCAGACCAAGTAGATTGGAAAGACAAGACCAGGTAGATTGGAGAGACCAGACCAGGTAGATTGGAGAGACCAGACCAGGTAGATTGGATTGACCAGACCAGGTAGATTTGGGCCACCAGACCAAGTAGATTAGAGAGACCAGACCAGGTAGATTAGAGCCACCAGACCACGTAGATTAGAGAGACCAGACCAGGTAGATTGGAGAGACCAGACCAGGTAGATTAGAGAGACCAGACCAAGTAGATTAGACAACAACAACAACATTCTTGGAGTGAATATTTGTGACTAGATAAAGTGATTTTTGTGATTAATCACTCAGATTAATCAATGACCTGAGGATTTGCTGATGTTGGCATTATTTTAAAGATGCCTGGTCTTTGAGCAGAAACACAGCAGACTCAGTGAGCTCCAGTTGAAGTGGACACCTGAGACAATCTGCTGCTGTATTGATCACTGCAGCACACACTACCAGCTGATTTATGATGAGTCAGCAGGACAGAAAAAGTCCTCTAAATGTCTCTCTCACTTTTACGGCTTCACTTTCTCTTTTCTTACTCGACCTCCTCACCTCTTCTTCTTTTATTATTATCACCATATCACACCTTCTCCTCCGTTCCTCTTCTTTCAACCTGCGTATCTCACCTTCATCTTCTTTTTAATCACACTGTCTTCTTTTATCCTCCTTCTCCTGTATATCACATTGTTTCTGCCCCCTCTTTTCTTCATCATTATCTTTTTTTTTTATTTTTCTCTGTGTATCACACCTTCATTTTGTAAATCTGTAAGTCAGTTTTGAAATTATTTCAATTCAAAATCATCCAAACCTACCTGGTCCTATGTGAAGGAGTCATTGCCCTCCCCTTGTTAAATCAATACCTGCCTGTCATTAACTACGTGTTTTGTGAAGCTGAGTTCAGTTTGACTATTCACACCCAGACCTGATCCCTGCCAGACCTGTTGGATCCAGAAACCCCTAAATCGAACCAGTCAGACAAAGAGAAGTAGGCTCAAAGATCTCCAACACATCATGGAACCATCTAGAGAACTTCAAGAACAGATGAGGACCAAGGTCACTGACATCTATCAGTCTGAAAGGGTTACAGAGACATTTCTGAGGCTTTGGGACTCCAGCCAACCATGCTGAGAGCCATCACCCACAAATGGAGAAAACTGTGAAGAGTGGTGAACCTTCCCAGGAGTGGCCGGCCTACCAACATGACTCCAGGAGAACATGGATGACTCATCCAGGAGGTCCCAGATGAACCAGTCTGGACTTAGATCTGACTGAGATGCTGTAACGTGACCTTAAACAGTCCCTTCAGGCTGGAAAACCCTCCAATGGGGCTGAAGTAGAATAATTCTGTGAAGAAGAGTGGGACAACATTCCTCCACAAACGTTTGCTTCTGTTGTTCCTGTCAAGGATGGAACATCCAGTTATTAGGGGACTCTCATAGGACCGGGTATGTTTGGATGGATGAAACCACCATTTCAAAACAGACTTGAGTACAGCGATGCTCAGCGTGTGGCTCTTTCATGTCTTCATTTTAAATATTATTCCCCCAGAAAATCTTAAAAAAGGTAAACCTGCTCCTTTTAACCATTTTTTTTTCACACTTTTCGCCCATCTAAGCTACCTTATACCATTAAATACCACTTGTTTCCTCTTTTTTGCCCATTTTTGCCTCTCTTTACTGCTTTTTGCCCATTTTAGGCACTTTTCACTCATTTTTTGCCACTTTTGGACCATTTCATGCCAACTGTAACTCATTTTTTGTCATTTCTCACCCATTTTTGCTACTTTCTGACCCCTTTTCCTCTTTCCTCCACATTTTCACCCATTTTTGTTGCTTTTTGACCATTTTTGCCACCTTTAACATATTTTTATTGCTACTTCAAGCTTTTTTTTGCCACTGTTCACCGCTTAGATTGTGGCTCTTGCAAAGGTATTTTTCAACAGTTTGGCTCTTTGGTTGAGTAACACTGCTTTAGTATTAACTCAGACTATCTCTGTCTAATATTGACATTATTTTGATGATTTGACATATTTTAGTGTGACATATATGCAGAAAAGGGTTGAAATATTTCCCAGCAGTGTAGCATTGATGATCTGACTGTTCAATAACTGCTCATTGATCCGCGGCTCTCTTCACCAGCACTGTCTTTGTGTGTGAAGCTCCATTCACCTCTGTGGTACTGAACACATTACCCAGCATGCCTCAGCAGCAGGTGACAGTGAGAGTGGAGGCGATAAGACGGTGGATGGATTAAAGGTCTTTCTTCTTTCTTTCTTGTGATAAAGTGGAACACGGCGAGTTTAATCTGACATGATTCTGCTTTATGATACGTCTTAATCTCTGATCTTATAAAGCTGCAGCCCATCTGTTCATCCTCCATGCTTTTCATCGTTTTTAATTAAAACACTCGCGTTCATACATCTGGCTCTTTGTCTCCATCCAGCCTTTGTCTGACAGAAAATATGAACAAGAGAACCACAAAGAAGACAAAGGGCGTCGAAATGTTCACTGCTTTGACGTTTTCAGCACCATGTGTTTTAAAACCATGAAATCTGTTATTTTAACGATGGATAGCATCAAAAAGAAACACAGCTTTAGATAAACGACAGATCTTTGGACTTTTATTTAACTCATACAGAGAGAGAACACTGTCTGAATTGCACAAAAAGGTTGGCAACATTTGGACAACAAGCCAGAACTCCACATTTATGGGTTATAGCAGTTGTGTTCCTGATTTCAGTCAGATGGTCAGGAAGAGAGATCAGCGCTTCTGGATCATGAATGGAGTGATTTTAGTCTGTTAGAGCTCTAGGTGGCGCTGCAGTCATCATCACAACAGTTCTACAGCCATCAGCTATGATCCCTACACTTCAGAACACAGAGACTTACCGCAGCTGGTCTACCTGGAGAGAAGGGGATCCAGATCTCTGACAACTTAGTCCTGAAGATCTCCTACTATAGGCCTAGACTGATGAAGGGAGACCAGAGTCTAGAAGAGTCTAGGATGGAGACCAGAGTCTAGAGGAGCCCAGGACTGAGACCAAAATCAAGAGGAGTCTAAGATTGAGACCAGAGTCTAGAAGAGTCTAGGACTGAGACCACAGTCTAGATAAGTCTAGGACTGAGACCAGAGTCTAGAGGAGTCCAGGACTGAGACCAGAGTCAAGAGGAGTCTAAGACTGAGACCAGAGTCTAGATGAGTCCAGGACTGAGACCAGAGTCAAGATGAGTCTAGGACTGAGACCAGAGTCTAAATGAGTCCAGGACTGAGACAAGAGTCAAGAGGAGTCTAAGACTGAGACCAGAGTCTAGATGAGTCCAGGACTGAGACCAGACTCTAGAGGAGTCTAGGACTGAGACCAGAGTCTAGATGAGTCCAGGACTGAGACCAGAGTCTAGATGAGTCCAGGACTGAGACCAGAGACTAGAGGAGTCTCGGACTGAGACCAGAGTCAAGAGGAGTCTAAGACTGAGACCAGAGTCTAGATGAGTCCAGGACGGAGACCAGAGTCTAGAGGAGTCTAGGACTGAGACCAGAGTCAAGAGGAGTCTAAGACCGAGACCAGAGTGTAGATGAGTCCAGGACGGAGACCAGAGTCTAAAAGGAGTCTAGGACTGAGACCAGAGACTAGAGGAGTCTTGGACTGAGACCAGAGACTAGAGGAGTCTCGGACTGAGACCAGAGTCAAGAGGAGTCTAAGACTGAGACCAGAGTCTAGATGAGTCCAGGACGGAGACCAGAGTCTAGAGGAGTCTAGGACTGAGACCAGAGACTAGAGGAGTCTTGGACTGAGACCAGAGTCATTTTCCTTTTTGTACATATCTGATCGTACAAATTTAGGAAGTTTTCTAGGTCAGTTTTTTTTTACATTTGGGAGAATCACTCGCTCCACTCGCACGTCAATTCCTGTGTATTAGAGCCCAAAAGATGCAAGAGGGAAGGGGCTTCCTTCTCCCACATCCATCATTTCAGCCAGTGGTCAACAAATATGGCTGAGCTTGACTGCTCTGAGAGGACAAAGAGACAGACAAAGTTTTCACAACTTACCAGGCGGTCCATATGGGAAGTACTTGACCGGGGGATCTCCATGCTGATTGGCCATCGTGATGTTTGTGATTCACTTGAGTTCAGATTTTTCAACTCAGGAATAAATGGATGAAAACTCATTTGCACAAATTAATTGCTCAACTTGTGAGAAACACAGCGCACAGTTGTAGATTGGAATGATTGTTTTTGTGAACTTTGATGTGAACTTTGAACTTTGAAGGTAGAATTCTTAAAGACGTTAAAGGATGACATCATCTTCAAAGACACGAGGTAGAATTCTTACCAACGTTAAAGGATGACATCATCTTCAAAGACAGGTAGAATTCTTACAGACATTCAAGGATGACATCTTCAAAGACACGAGGTAGAATTCTTACAGACATTCAAGGATGACATCTTCAAAGACACGAGGTAGAATTCTTACCACATTAAAGGATGACATCATCTTCAAAGACAGAGGTAGAGTTCTTACAGACATTAAAGGATGACATCATCTTCAAAGACAGGTAGAGTTCTTACAGACATTAAAGGATGACATCATCTTCAAAGACAGAGGTAGAATTCTTACATTAAAGGATGACTTCATCTTCAAAGACAGAGGTAGAATTCTTACGGACATTAAAGGATGACATTATCTACAAAGACAGAGGTAGAATTCTTACAGACATTAAAGGATGACATCATCTTCAAAGAAAGAGGTAGAATTCTTACAGACATTAAAGGATGACATCATCTTCAAAGACAGTGGTAGAATTCTTACAGACATTAAAGGATGACATTATCTTCAAAGACAGAGGTAGAATTCTTACAGACATTAAAGGATGGCATCATCTTCAAAGACAGAGGTAGAATTCTTACAGTTATTAAAGGATGACATCTTCTTCAAAGAGAGGTAGAATTCTTACAGACATTAAAGGATGACATCATCTTCAAAGAGAGGTAGAATTCTTACAGACATTAAAGGATGACATCATCTTAAAAGACAGAGGTAGAATTCTTACAGACATTAAAGGATGGCATCATCTTCAAAGACAGAGGTAGAATTCTTACAGACATTAAAGGATGACATCATCTTCAAAGACAGAGGTAGAATTCTTACAGACATTAAAGGATGACATCATCTTCAAAGACAGAGGTAGAATTCTTACAGACGTTAAAGGATGACATCATCTTCAAAGACAGAGGTAGAATTCTTACAGACGTTAAAGGATGACATCATCTTCAAAGACAGAGGTAGAATTCTTATAGACATTAAAGGATGACATCTACAAAGACAGAGGTAGAATTCTTACAGACATTCAAGGATGGCATCATCTTCAAAGACAGAGGTAGAATTCTTACAGACATTAAAGGATGACATCATCTTCAAAGACAGGGGTAGAGTTTTTACAGACATTAAAGGATGACATCATCTTCAAAGACAGAGGTAGAATTCTTATAGACATTAAAGGATGACATCATCTTCAAAGACAGAGGTAGAATTCTTACAGACATTAAAGGATGGCATCATCTTCAAAGAGAGGTAGAATTCTTACAGACATTAAAGGATGGCATCATCTTCAAAGACAGAGGTAGAATTCTTATAGACATTAAAGGATGACATCATCTTCAAAGAGAGGTAGAATTCTTACAGACATTAAAGGATGACATCATCTTCAAAGACAGAGGTAGAGTTTTTACAGACATTAAAGGATGACATCATCTTCAAAGACAGAGGTAGAATTCTTATAGACATTAAAGGATGACATCATCTTCAAAGAGAGGTAGAATTCTTACAGACATTAAAGGATGACATCATCTTCAAAGAGAGGTAGAGTTTTTACAGACATTAAAGGATGACATCATCTTCAAAGACAGAGGTAGAATTCTTACAGACATTAAAGGATGACATCATCTTCAAAGAAAGAGGTAGAATTCTTACAGACATTAAAGGATGACATCATCTTCAAAGACAGTGGTAGAATTCTTACAGACATTAAAGGATGACATTATCTTCAAAGACAGAGGTAGAATTCTTACAGACATTAAAGGATGGCATCATCTTCAAAGACAGAGGTAGAATTCTTACAGTTATTAAAGGATGACATCTTCAAAGAGAGGTAGAATTCTTACAGACATTAAAGGATGACATCATCTTCAAAGAGAGGTAGAATTCTTACAGACATTAAAGGATGACATCATCTTAAAAGACAGAGGTAGAATTCTTATAGACATTAAAGGATGGCATCATCTTCAAAGACAGAGGTAGAATTCTTACAGACATTAAAGGATGACATCATCTTCAAAGACAGAGGTAGAATTCTTACAGACATTAAAGGATGACATCATCTTCAAAGACAGAGGTAGAATTCTTACAGACGTTAAAGGATGACATCATCTTCAAAGACAGAGGTAGAATTCTTACAGACGTTAAAGGATGACATCATCTTCAAAGACAGAGGTAGAATTCTTATAGACATTAAAGGATGACATCTACAAAGACAGAGGTAGAATTCTTACAGACATTCAAGGATGGCATCATCTTCAAAGACAGAGGTAGAATTCTTACAGACATTAAAGGATGACATCATCTTCAAAGACAGGGGTAGAGTTTTTACAGACATTAAAGGATGACATCATCTTCAAAGACAGAGGTAGAATTCTTATAGACATTAAAGGATGACATCATCTTCAAAGACAGAGGTAGAATTCTTACAGACATTAAAGGATGGCATCATCTTCAAAGAGAGGTAGAATTCTTACAGACATTAAAGGATGACATCATCTTCAAAGAGAGGTAGAATTCTTACAGACATTAAAGGATGACATCATCTTCAAAGACAGAGGTAGAATTCTTATAGACATTAAAGGATGGCATCATCTTCAAAGACAGAGGTAGAATTCTTATAGACATTAAAGGATGACATCATCTTCAAAGAGAGGTAGAATTCTTACAGACATTAAAGGATGACATCATCTTCAAAGACAGAGGTAGAGTTTTTACAGACATTAAAGGATGACATCATCTTCAAAGACAGAGGTAGAATTCTTATAGACATTAAAGGATGACATCATCTTCAAAGAGAGGTAGAATTCTTACAGACATTAAAGGATGACATCATCTTCAAAGAGAGGTAGAGTTTTTACAGACATTAAAGGATGACATCATCTTCAAAGACAGAGGTAGAATTTTTGTAGACATTAAAGGATGACATCATCTTCAAAGACAGAGGTAGAATTCTTATAGACATTAAAGGATGACATCATCTTCAAAGAGAGGTAGAATTCTTACAGACATTAAAGGATGACATCATCTTCAAAGAGAGGTAGAGTTTTTACAGACATTAAAGGATGACATCATCTTCAAAGACAGAGGTAGAATTCTTACAGACATTAAAGGATGACATATTCAAAGACAGAGGTAGAATTTTTATAGACATTAAAGGAGACGTCATCTTCAAAGACAGAGGTAGAATTCGTACAGACATTAAAGGATGACATCATCTTCAAAGAAAGAGGTAGAATTCTTATAGACATTAAAGGATGACATCATCTTCAAAGACAGAGGTAGAATTCTTATAGACATTAAAGGATGGCATCATCTGCAAAGACAGGTATAATTCTTACAGACATTAAAGGATGACATCATCTTCAAAGACAGAGGTAAAGTTCTT
This sequence comes from Cheilinus undulatus, assembly GCF_018320785.1. NCBI lineage: Eukaryota > Metazoa > Chordata > Actinopteri > Labriformes > Labridae > Cheilinus > Cheilinus undulatus. The sequence continues at coordinate 598,445 of NC_054883.1, read as the reverse complement.
ACAGACTTCAAAGGATTACATCATCTTCAAAGAGAGGTAGTATTCTTACAGACATTAAAGGATGACATCATCTTCAAAGACAGTGGTAGAATTCTTATAGACATTAAAGGATGACATCATCTTCAAAGACAGGTAGAATTCTTATAGACATTAAAGGATGACATCATCTTCAAAGAGAGGTAGAATTCTTACAGACATTAAAGGATGACATCATCTTCAAAGACAGAGGTAGAGTTTTTACAGACATTAAAGGATGACATCATCTTCAAAGACAGAGGTAGAATTCTTACAGACATTAAAGGATGACATCATCTTCAAAGAGAGGTAGAATTCTTACAGACATTAAAGGATGACATCATCTTCAAAGAGAGGTAGAATTCTTACAGACATTAAAGGATGACATCATCTTCAAAGACAGAGGTAGAATTCTTACAGACATTAAAGGATGACATCATCTTCAAAGAGAGGTAGAATTCTTATAGACATTAAAGGATGACATCATCTTCAAAGACAGAGGTAGAATTCTTATAGACATTAAAGGATGACATCATCTTCAAAGAGAGGTAGAATTCTTATAGACATTAAAGGATGACATCATCTTCAAAGAGAGGTAGAATTCTTATAGACATTAAAGGATGACATCATCTTCAAAGACAGAGGTAGAGTTTTTACAGACATTAAAGGATGACATCATCTTCAAAGACAGGTAGAGTTTTTACAGACATTAAAGGATGACATCATCTTCAAAGACAGAGGTAGAATTCTTACAGACATTAAAGGATGACATCATCTTCAAAGACAGAGGTAGAATTTTTATAGACATTAAAGGATGACATCATCTTCAAAGAAAGAGGTAGAATTCTTATAGACATTAAAGGATGACATCATCTTCAAAGACAGAGGTAGAATTCTTATAGACATTAAAGGATGACATCATCTTCAAAGACAGAGGTAGAATTTTTATAGACATTAAAGGATGACATCATCTTCAAAGACAGAGGTAGAATTCTTACAGACGTTAAAGGATGGCATCATCTTCAAAGACAGAGGTAGAATTCTTACAGACATTAAAGGATGACATCATCTTCAAAGAGAGGTAGAATTCTTACAGACATTAAAGGATTACATCATCTTCAAAGACAGGTAGAATTCTTACAAACATTAAAGGATTACATCATCTTCAAAGAGAGGTAGAATTCTTACAGACATTAAAGGATGACATCATCTTCAAAGACAGGTAGAATTCTTACAAACATTAAAGGATTACATCATCTTCAAAGAGAGGTAGAATTCTTATAGACATTAAAGGATGACATCATCTTCAAAGAGAGGTAGAATTCTTACAGACATTAAAGGATGACATCATCTTCAAAGACAGGTAGAATTCTTACAAACATTAAAGGATTACATCATCTTCAAAGAGAGGTAGAATTCTTACAGACATTAAAGGATTACATCATCTTCAAAGACAGGTAGAATTCTTACAAACATTAAAGGATTACATCATCTTCAAAGAGAGGTAGAATTCTTACAGACATTAAAGGATGACATCATCTTCAAAGACAGGTAGAATTCTTACAAACATTAAAGGATTACATCATCTTCAAAGAGAGGTAGAATTCTTATAGACATTAAAGGATGACATCATCTTCAAAGAGAGGTAGAATTCTTACAGACATTAAAGGATGACATCATCTTCAAAGAGAGGTAGAATTCTTACAGACATTAAAGGATGACATCATCTTCAAAGAGAGGTAGAATTCTTACAGACGTTAAAGGATGACATCATCTTCAAAGACAGGTAGAATTCTTACAAACATTAAAGGATTACATCATCTTCAAAGAGAGGTAGAATTCTTATAGACATTAAAGGATGACATCATCTTCAAAGAGAGGTAGAATTCTTACAGATGTTAAAGGATGACATCATCTTCAAAGACAGAAGGTAGAACATTCCTTCAACACCTGGTAGTCTTCCAAATATCACCCTTCCTCCTGCCACTGACTGTAGAAGTGTTTGCAGGATTTCAGGAGCCTGAATCAGGGATGAATATTAAATACTTTCTGTTTTTATATGAATCTCTGCTGCTGTTAACAAAGTTAGACTCAAACTGTCCCTGCAGTTCTCTGTTTAACATGCAGAGCATTATGGGACATTGAGTTTCCTACATGTGGTCAGCAGAGAAGTGTCAACAGAGCGTTGTCCATGTTGTCCGTCCCTGACTGCCGTGGCGTGGTTGATGGTGGACTCGGGGCTGAAGGGGGGCATAAAGGCGGGCTGACAGCTGGTGTCCTCTGGGTGATGAGTTGATGGTGTGACTGATGAGGACGGACAGCGGACACACGGAAACACTCACACCTCCGCTGGCCATCCACACTCACACATTAACTCGCCCCGCAGCCGCCGATGGCCCCACTTCAGTCCGAGCGTCAAAATGAGTGAGAACGCCTGCAGAACACTTATAAACATCAGCTGACAGAACGCTGTGGGTCAGGGGAGTTTACTACCTGGTCAGGTGTGACTGAGGATTTTAGACATGGAGCAGATGAGTGACTCCTGCTGACCTTACCGGGTCGATGTTTGGTTGTTTGATTGAAGTGTTCAGTCTTCCACTGTTACAGACTTATTTAAGGTCTTTTCAAAGGTTTCTCTGTTTTCGTTTTGTCTCATTCACCATTTGTTCCTTCTCTTTGTTACTCTGTTTTTTCTTTCTTTGTGGTTTGCCTTTATTTTGGTCCGTTTTGATATTTTTGTTATTTGTTATCCTATTGTTTTGCATCTTTATCGTCACTCTGCATCTCATCCTTTCTTGTTGTTTTGTTTCCTTGACAAAACTTTGCTAATCATTGTGATAGATGGGTCCGTTGCATCTCTGTCTTGTTTTGCATCCTCATGGTTGAATCTCTTCTCGCTATCACCTAGCTTATTATCATCTGGCTTTAAAGTTGGGGCCTGATGTTTGACGATGGTCTGTGAAGATGCAATCCGGTCAAAATCTGGATATTTCTTCAGTCTAATCCCTCCTTTCCTTTGTTTTTTTTTTTGTGTGTGTTTTCTGTGATGTTCCAGTTACCTTGCTCAAGCAATTTGACTCTATAAGGCTGTTTGTATGTCTACTTGTAGTCATTGTCTGTCCCCTTGTTATGGTTCTATGTCTTTCTCTTTGTAGTAGTTTTGCATGTCTTTGCAGTAGTCTTGTGTCTTTGTAGTAGTTTTGCATGTCTGTAGTAGCTTTACATGTCTTTGTAGTAGTTTTGCATGTCTGTAGTAGTTTCGTGTGTCTTTGTAGTAGTTTTGTGTCTTTGTAGTAGTTTTGTGTGTCTGTAGTAGTTTTGTGTCTTTGTAGTAGTTTTGCATGTCTTTGTAGTAGTTTTGTGTGTCTGTAGTAGTTTTGTGTGTCTTTGTAGTAGTTTTGCATGTCTTTGTAGTAGTTTTGCATGTCTTTATAGTTTTGTGTGTCTTTGCAGTAGTTTTGTGTCTTTGTAGTAGTTTTGTGTGTCTTTGTAGTAGTTTTGCATATGTCTGTAGTAGTTTTATGTGTCTTTGTAGTAGTTTTGCAGGTCTTTGTAGTAGTTTTGCATGTCTTTGTAGTAGTTTTGCATGTCTTTGTAGTAGTTTTTTATCTCTTTGTAGTAGGTTTTTGTACTTGTAGTAGTTTTGTGTGTCTTTGTAGTAGTTTTACTTGTCTTTGTAGTAGTTTTTGCGTGTCTTTGTAGTAGTTTTGCATCTCTTTGTAGTAGTTTTGTGTGTCTCTGTAAGAGTTTTGCATGTCTTTGCAGTAGTTTTGTGTCTTTGTAGTAGTTTTGCATGTCTGTAGTAGTTTCGTGTGTCTTTGTAGTAGTTTTGTGTCTTTGTAGTAGTTTTGTATGTCTTTGTAGTAGTTCTGTGTGTCTGTAGTAGTTTTGCATGTCTTTGTAGTAGTTACGTGTCTTTGTAGTAGTTTTGCATCACTTTGTAGTAGTTTTGTGTGTCTTTGTAGTAGTTTTTTATGTCTTTGTAGTAGTTTTGCATCTTTTTGTAGTAGTTTTGCATCTTTTTGTAGTAGTTTTGTGTGTCTTTGTAGTAGTTTTGCAGGTCTTTGTAGTAGTTTCGTTTGTCTTTGTAGTAGTTTTATTTGTCTTTGTAGTAGTTTTGCATGTCTTTGTAGTAGTTTTGCAGGTCTTTGTAGTAGTTTCGTGTGTCTTTGTAGTAGTTTTGCATGTCTTTGTAGTAGTTTCGTGTGTCTTTGTAGCAGTTTTGCATGTCTTTGTAGTAGTATTGCATGTCTGTAGTAGTTTCGTGTGTCTTTGTAGTAGTTTTGCATGTCTTTGTAGTAGTTTTGCATGTCTTTGTAGTAGTTTTACATGTCTGTAGTAGTTTCGTGTGTCTTTGTAGTAGTTTTGCATGTCTGTAGTAGTTTCGTGTGTCTTTGTAGTAGTTTTGTGTGTCTTTGTAGTAGTTTCATCTGTCTTTGTAGTAGTTTTGCATGTCTTTGTAGTAGTTTTGCATGTCTTTGTAGTAGTTTTGCATGTCTGTAGTAGTTTTGCATGTCTGTAGTAGTTTCGTGTGTCTTTGTAGTAGTTTTGCATGTCTGTAGTAGTTTCGTGTGTCTTTGCAGTAGTTTTGTGTGTCTTTGTAGTAGTTTCGTGTGTCTTTGTAGTAGTTTCGTGTGTCTTTGTAGTAGTTTTGCATGTCTTTGTAGTAGTTTCGTGTGTCTTTGTAGTAGTTTTGCATGTCTTTGTAGTAGTTTTGCATGTCTTTGTAGTAGTTTTGCATGTCTGTAGTAGTTTCGTGTGTCTTTGTAGTAGTTTTGCATGTCTGTAGTAGTTTTGTGTGTCTTTGTAGTAGTTTCGTGTGTCTTTGTAGTAGTTTTGCATGTCTTTGTAGTAGTTTCGTGTGTCTTTGTAGTAGTTTTGCATGTCTTTGTAGTAGTTTTGCATGTCTTTGTAGTAGTTTTGCATGTCTGTAGTAGTTTCGTGTGTCTTTGTAGTAGTTTTGCATGTCTGTAGTAGTTTCGTGTGTCTTTGCAGTAGTTTTGTGTGTCTTTGTAGTAGTTTCGTGTGTCTTTGTAGTAGTTTTGTGTGTCTTTGTAGTAGTTTTGGGTCTGCTTGTCATGATTCTGAGTTCCTGTCATGTTCCTGGTGCTCCTTTTATCAACAGTAGTTCCTTCTCGTGTTTCTCTGTTGTCTCTTGCTGTAATTTTCCCACTATAAAAAGTTCCTGGGTGTTTCTACTTGTCTCTCTGAATCTCTCTTTAATGAATCCTGGACTCTGAGACTTTGGTTTCCTGGAATGTTCTCCTGAGGGTCACGTCAGCTCAGAAGGGTGGTGTGTTGTTGTGTGTGTTGTTGTGTTCCTCTGTAGTTGTTTGTGAGTCGGCGTTCAGCAGCTCATCGGGATGTTTTCAGCTGAAATGTCGCTGCAGACGTGTTCTGTCCTGCAGGGTTCCTCCCCCTCTTCTTCCCATCCTCGTCCTTGCCAGGAGGAGCAGGAGCCCAGAGGGAGGGGTGGAGGGTGGGGGGGTTAGGGTAGACTGAGATAATGGGAGTGTGTATATTACAGGGTAATTATTAGTAATTAGCATATTATTCTAATACTGTCATATAGACAGCCTCCAGGATGGCTGATAACACTGAGAGCAACGCAACACTCACAGATTCACAACACACACTACACAGATACACACCACTAATACACTGATCCACACCACTAATACACACCACACTGATACACACCACTAATACACACCACACTGATCCACACCACACTGATACACACCACTAATACACACCACACTGATACACACCACTAATACACACCACACTGATCCACACCACACTGATACACACCACTAATACACACCACACTGATACACACCACTAATACACACCACACTGATACACACCACCCAGATACATGCCACACTGATACACACCACTAATACACACCACACTGATACACACCACTAGTACACACCACACTGTTACACACCACTAGTACACACCACACAGATACACACCACTAATACACACCACACTGATACACACCACTAATACACACCACACAGATACACACCACTAGTACACACCACACTGATACACACCACTAGTACACACCACACTGATACACACCACTAGTACACACCACACAGATACACACCACTAATACACACCACACTGATACACACCACTAGTACACACCACACTGATACACACCACTAGTACACACCACACTGATACACACCACTAATACACACCACACAGATACACACCACTAGTACACACCACACTGATACACACCACTAATACACACCACACTGATACACACCACTAATACACACCACACAGATACACACCACTAGTACACACAGACCCAGAGGCATTGGGCTGACTGCTGCATTATTCATGTTTAGCCTGAGGCCAGTTAGCTCGCTGTGCTAACGCTAATGCTGTTAGCACCCAGTTACTGTTCCTACTGGAGATCACAGTTTACACACACACTACCACACACACAGAGTAAACACACTCCACATACCTTCACTAACACACAAATACACACATTAACACCAGAGCAGAGTTAGTGTGTGCTGGGTGGAGTCAGGAGCTGAACTTTGTCTCTAATCAGAGTTTCTGTTTTTAGACCTCTGAGACCGAGTGAGCGCTCCTCTCCTCTGTCCTAACCCCTTACATCCTTCATTCCTCTCCTCTGTCCTAACCCCTTACATCCTTCATTCCTCTCCTCTGTCCTAACCCCTTACATCCTTCATTCCTTTCCTCTGTCTTAACCCTTTACATCCTTAGTGTGTAATTTTGTGTGTTTAGTGTGTTTTTTTGTGTGTATTTACTGTTTTTTTTTTTTTGTATTTTTGTGTTTCGTATGTTTGGTGTGTATTTTTGTGTGTTTAATGTGTATTTTTGTGCGTTTCGTGTGTATTTAGTGTGTATTTTTGTGTGTCGAGTGTATTTTTTTGCGTCTTTAGTTTGTTTTTAGTGTGTTTTTTGCTTATTTTTGCGTGTTCAGTGTGTACTTAGTGTGTTTTTTGTGTATTTTTGCGTGTTTGGTGTGTATTTAGTGTGTATTTTTGCGTGTCTAGAGTATTTTTTTGCATGTTTAGTTTGTTTTTAGTGTGTTTTTTTGTGTGTTTAGTGTGGATTTAGTGTGTTTCTTTGTGTATTTAGTGTGTTTTTTTGTGTGTTTAGTGTGGATTTAGTGTGTTTTTTTGTGTGTTTAGTGTGGATTTAGTGTGTTTCTTTGTGTATTTAGTGTGTTTTTTTGTGTGTTTAGTGTGGATTTAGTGTGTTTTTTTGTGTGTTTAGTGTGGATTTAGTGTGTTTTTATGTGTGTTTAGTGTATATTTTGTGTGTTTTTTTGTGTGTTTAGTGTGTATTTAGGGTGTTTATTGTGTTTTTTTGTGTGTTTAGTGTGTATTTAGGGTGTTTATTGTGTTTTTTTGTGTGTTTAGTGTGTATTTAGGGTGTTTATTGTGTTTTTTGTGTGTTTAGTGACGATTTAGTGTGTTTTTTTGTGTGTTTAGTGTGGATTTAGTGTGTTATTTTTGTGTGTTTAGTGTGGATTTAGTGTGTTATTTTTGCGTATTTTTGTGTGTTTAGTGACGATTTAGTGTGTTATTTTTGCGTGTTTAGTGTGGATTTAGTGTGTTATTTTTGCGTATTTTTGTGTGTTTAGTGTGGATTTAGTGTGTTTTTTTGTGTGTTTAGTGTGGATTTAGTGTGTTTTTTTGTGTGTTTAGTGTGGATTTAGTGTGTTATTTTTGTGTGTTTAGTGTGTATTTAGGGTGTTTATTGTGTTTTTTGTGTGTTTAGTGTGTTTAGTGTGTTTTATGTCACCAGCTAAATGCCACCACTCTCACCGTGGCTCTCTGCTGTCTGTCACAGCGTGTGTGTGTCTACTGTCACTTACAATCATGGGTGCACACACACACTGCCCCGGGTGCTGCTGGGAGTTGCTCGTGTCACCATTGCGGCCTGTCCGCTCTTGTCCAATCACCTCTTGTTTTTTTTTTTTTTTTTTTGGAGGTTCTTAGCATGCTAACGGGACTGCTGGTGTGTGGCAGCAGATAATAACACACACATTAGATCAGCCTGGTTACACTCTGTTAATTGGTGTCTGAAGGAGGGGGGCGGGGTCTGAGGGACAAAGACGGGAAGGAAACGACGGCTTCCCGATGGAGTGTGACGCACAACAATGAGGGTCAGGGATAAACGTGTGTGTGTGTGTGTATGTGTGTGTGTGGGTGGGTGGGTGGGTGTGTGTGTGTGTGTGGGGGTCAGCGTGTGACAGCGTCTCGACTTAATGATGGCGTGTAATCCCGGCGTCCAGTCTGCAGGTGTGCGTTAGTGATCAGGAGGATTAAAGGGACAGTCTGCACACTTTCTCATCTGATCTCTACAACATCAGCTTAATCTTCTGTTAATCACACTAAACGACTCTTCCTAAAGCAAAATAAGAAGCGTGGTATCTGGAGTAACAGCGTCCTGGTACAGAGCAGTGGAAAAGTAAAGTCCCCTTTCTTGAGTTCTTATTTTCTGCACACATGTCACTCTTCAGTGTTTCAGATCATCAAACTTATTTTAATATTGATGCCCTGAGTAAATGCAAAAATCCGTACAGATTTGGTGACATCATCATGAAAGGCAGGGATGGAACATTAAAAGATTTGATGACATCATCATGAAAGGCAGAGATGGAACATTAAAAGTTTTGATGACATCATCATGAAAGGCAGAGATGGAACATTAAAAGATTTGGTGACATCATCATGAAAGGCAGAGATGGAACATTAAAAGATTTGATGACATCATCATGAAAGGCAGAGATGGAACATTAAAAGATTTGATGACATCATCATGAAAGGCAGAGATGGAACATTAAAAGTTTTGATGACATCATCATGAAAGGCAGAGATGGAACATTAAAAGATTTGATGACATCATCATGAAAGGCAGAGATGGAACATTAAAAGATTTGGTGACATCATCATGAAAGGCAGAGATGGAACATTAAAAGATTTGATGACATCATCATGAAAGGCAGAGATGGAACATTAAAAGATTTGATGACATCATCATGAAAGTTAAAATTTGGAAAGTTTTGAAAGCTTTGATGACATCATCAAATGCAGAGGATGGAATGTTGGTGAAGCTGGGGACGTTGGGGCTTTTTTCCCCCTATTTTTACCCAAAAAATATTCCAATGTTGGCAAACTTTGTAAAACTTTCATGAAAGTTGCCAACAAAGGACAAGAGGGAAGGACTGTTGGTAAATACAGGAGGGGTGAACCTTACCAGGAGGGGCTGGCCTTCCAAAATGACTCTAAGAGCCAAATAGAACACAAAGGTTCGTCTCACATTTGACTAAAAACATCCTGATGATCCCCAAGACTGATTTGACACAAGGTGAACTTTCCCGTTCCATCTGGAGTCAGACTAACTCAGCATTTCATCACAGGAACATCAGACCAGCAGTCAGACATGGTGGTGGTAGTGTGATGATCTGGACCAGGACCAGGACCTCTTGCATCTTGTTTTCCTGCTTAAATGACAGTGTTTTTTTGTCCCCTTCTTTGCAGTGTTCTGTTGAGATATTTGCAGTTTTTTAACCTTTCCTCCAGATGAAATCAAGATGAGTAGTTTTCATCCACATGCTGCTGTTTCATTTTCTCTGCAGATGTTTTGGTTCATTTTTAGTCAGAGCCCTTCTTTTACCAGGACATGTTTGTCTTTTATTGTTCGTCATTCACTCTCATATTCATCGAGTTTTGCTGACCCCGTTTTCTCTTTCTCCTCCTCACTTTTTCCTCTCCTCCTCCTTCTTCGTGTTTCTTCTCTCGGTCCGTGTCGAAGGAGCCGCTCTGTGGTTTTTCTGACACTCGTGTAAAACATGAGTCAGCCGCTCAGTCGACGTATCCTCGCTGTGTTCGAGCGTCGTTAACATTCAGCTGCTCGCCCCGCGGACGCTCATCCCAAACAAGAAGAGTCTCTGTGTGAGAGGGAGACGTTTAATTTCATCACATCAGCAGCTTCAGCCCTGGTTCTACACGCAGGAACACAACCCCGAACACGGGACCAGTTCAGGACCAGGAGAGCAGTGTTTGAGTTTCACTTTTAGACCCAAAGATGAATGCACGAGTCATGATTTCAGACTTATATAGAGGAATGTTGGAGTAGATTATAGACCTAGAAACATGGATGTTTAGCTTAAGATTTCACACTTCAGACTCCACTCAGATAAAAAGTTTTACATGTGGTTTCTAACCGTCTCTCTGCTAATGAAACACGGCCTTCTGTGCCTCCTCTCCATATCTCCATAAACAAACGTCTGGGCCCTCCTCGTACCTTGAATAAACTTTATTTAACACTCCCAGGACCAACGAGGCGAAGCTCAGAGTGAGCGAATAAACGGAGAGAGAGCGAGCAGCTCCACGGAGATGAGAGGAGGAGGAGGGCGAGGAGGAGCATTACAGAGAAAACCACAGAGTCATTTTCCTAATCAGGACCAGATGGTTTCATTCAGACCGACATACTTCAGAGAGAGCGAGGGCGAGTGAGCACGGCTTACACAGGGAGAGAGAGGGAGAGAGGGAGATGAAAAGGGAGGAAGAGTTTTAAAGAAGATGAGTGCAGCTCCACCCAGCAGCTGACTAACAGACACCGTGTCTGTGTGACTGTGTACTTCAGGACTAAATAAAGGAAGCAGATGTCGCCGCCGTGATGTCACCACTGGGTTGGTTGACTTTTTCGCACAGGAGGGTACCAGGGGTGTCAGTCTGTCAGTATGATAGGATCTGATCCAGAATCCACCCAAACTGATCCTGATTCACAGCACATTCCCAGGGTTTTATACGGATGCTGATTCTGGGTTTTTACCCAAATCCAGAGTGACAATACTCTGCAAATATTTTTGGCTGATATCCATTTATGCCAGGGATGCACGATAATAAACTTTAGCCTACATCCAACATATCACTACACACGTGGACAAAATAGTTGGTACCCCTCAGTTAATGAAAGAAAAACCCGCAATGGTCACAGAAATAACTTGAATCTGACAAAAGTGATAATAAATAAAAATGAAATGAAAATTAACCAATGAAAATCAGACATTGCTTTTGAACTGTGAACCGCATTAAAAAAACAAACAAACTCATGAAACAGGCCTGGACAAAAATGATGGTACCCCTAGAAAAGATGTAAAATAATGTGACCATAGGGACATGTTCAACCAAGGTGTGTCCTCTAATTAGCATCACAGGTGTCTACAAACTTGTAATCAGTCAGTCGGCCTATTTAAAGGGTGACAAGTAGTCACTGTGCTGTTTGGTGACATGGTGTGTACCACACTAAACATGGACCAGAGGAAGCCAAGGAGAGAGTTGTCTCAGGAGATTAGAAAGAAAATGATAGACAAGCATGTTAAAGGTAAAGGCTATAAGACCATCTCCAAGCAGCTTGATGTTCCTGTGACTACAGTTGCACATATTATTCAGAAATTTAAGATCCACGGGACTGTAGCCAACCTCCCTGGACGTGGCCGCAGGAGGAAAATTGATGACAAATCGAAGAGACAGATAATACGAACGGTAACAAAAGAGCCCAGAACAACCTCCAAAGACATTAAAGGTCAACTCCAAGGTCAAGGTACATCAGTGTCAGATCGCACCATCCGTTGTTGTTTGAGCCAAAGTGGACTTCATGGAGACGACCAAGGAGGACACCACTGTTGAAAACAAATCATAAAAAAGCCAGACTGGAATTTGCCAAACTGCATGTTGACAAGCCACAAAGCTTCTGGGAGAATGTCCTATGGACAGACCAGACAAAACTGGAACTTTTTGGCAAGGCACATCAGCTCTATGTTCCCAGACGCAAAAATGAAGCATACCAAGAAAAGAAGACTGTCCCTACTGTGAAACATGGAGGAGGCTCTGTTATGTTCTGGGGCTGCTTTGCTGCATCTGGCACAGGGTGTCTTGAATCTGTGCAGGGTACAATGAAATCTCAAGACTATCAAGGTATTCTAGAGAGAAATGTGAAGCCAAGTGTCAGAAAGCTTGGTCTCAGTCGCAGGTCATGGGTCTTGCAACAGGATAATGACCCAAAACACACAGCTAAAAACACCCAAGAATGGCTAAGAGCAAAACACTGGACTATTCTGAAGTGGCCTTCTATGAGCCCTGATCTAAATCCTACTGAACATCTGTGGAAGGAGCTGAAACATGCCATCTGGAGAAGAAACCCTTCAAACCTGAGACAACTGGAGCAGTTTGCTCATGAGGAGTGGGCCAGAATACCTGCTGAGAGGTGCAGCAAGATATTGAGTTAAGGGTACCATCATTTTTGTCCAGGCCTGTTTCATGAGTTTGTTTTTTAAAATAATTCTGTTAAACCACAATTCAAAAGCAATGTCTGATTTTGATTGGTGAATTTTCATTGAATTTTTATTGCTTATCACTTTTGTCAGATTCAAGTTATGTATGTGACCATTGTGGATTTTTCTTTCATTAACAGAAGGGTGCCAACAATTTTGTCCATGTGTGTATCTCCATATTCATCTAAGCTGATACCAATATATAACAATGTATTTTAGAAATAAAGCTTCAGTCCTGAAAATCTGCTTTAGAGTTAAAGGAATAAGAATAAACAACGAAACAGACTTCAGCTATAGATATAGAAAGAGAAAGGCCTATATTTACAGAGGATAAAGGCCTATATTTACAGAAGATATAGGCCGATATTTACAGTAGATATAGGCTAATATTAATAGAAGATATAGGCTGATATTTACAGAAGATAAAGGCTGATATTTACAGAAGATAAAGGCTGATATTTACAGAAGATATAGGCCGATATTTACAGTAGATATAGGCTATTTACATAAGATATAGGCCGATATTTACAGAAGATAAGGGCCGGTATTCACAGAAGATAAAAGCCCATACTTACAGAAGATAAAGGCCTATATTTACAGAAGATATAGGCTATTTACATAAGATATAGGCCGATATTTACAGTAGATATAGGCTATTTACATAAGATATAGGCCGATATTTACAGAAGATAAGGGCCGGTATTCACAGAAGATAAAAGCCCATACTTACAGAAGATAAAGGCCTATATTTACAGAAGATATAGGCTAATATTTACAGAGCATAAAGGCTTATATTTACAGAAGATATAGGCCGATATTTACAGAACATAAAGGCCTATATTTACAGAAGATATAGGCTAATATTAACAGAAGATATAGGCCGATATTTACAGAAGATATAGGAAAATATTTACAGTAGATAAAGGCTAATATTTACAGAAGATATAGGCTGAAATTTACAGAAGATATAGGCTAATATTTACAGAAGATATAGGCTGATATTTACAGAAGATAAAGGCCGGTATTTACAGAAGATAAAAGCCGATACCTACAGAAGATAAAGGCCTATATTTACAGAAGATATAGGCTTATATTTACAGAGCATAAAGGCCTATATTTACAGAAGATATAGGCCGATATTTACAGAATATAAAGGCCTATATTTACAGAAGATATAGGCAGATATTTACAGAAGATATAGGCTAATATTAACAGAAGATATAGGCCGATATTTACAGAAGATATAGGAAAATATTTACAGTAGATAAAGGCTAATATTTACAGAAGATATAGACTGAAATTTACAGAAGATATACAGTAGATATAGGCCAATACTAACAGACTTCAGCTATAGATATAGAAAGAGAAAGGCCTATATTTACAGAGGATAAAAGCCTATATTTACAGAAGATATAGGCCGATATTTACAGTAGATATAGGCTAATATTAATAGAAGATATAGGCTGATATTTACGGAAGATATGGGTAAATATTTACAGTAGATAAAGGCTAATATTTACAGAAGATATAGACTGAAATTTACAGAAGATATACAGTAGATATAGGCCAATACTAACAGACTTCAGCTATAGATATAGAAAGAGAAAGGCCTATATTTACAGAGGATAAAAGCCTATATTTACAGAAGATATAGGCCGATATTTACAGTAGATATAGGCTAATATTAATAGAAGATATAGGCTGATATTTACGGAAGATATGGGTAAATATTTACAGTAGAAAAAGGCTATTATTTACAGAAGATATAGGCCAATATTTACAGAAGATATAGGTAAATATTTACAGTAGATATAGGTAAATATTTACAGAAGATATAGGCTGATATTTACAGAAGATAAAGGCTGGTAATTACAGAAGATATAGGCTGATATTTACAGAAGATATAGGTAAATATTTACAGTAGATATAGGCCAATAATTACAGAAGATATAGGCTGATATTTACAGAAGATATGGGTAAATATTTATAGTAGAAAAGGCTATTATTTACAGTAGATATAGGCCAATATTTACAGAAGATATAGGCTGATATTTACAGAAGATATAGGCCGATATTTACAGAAGATATAGGCTGATATTTACAGAAGATATAGGTAAATATTTACAGTAGATGAAGGCCAATATTTACAGTAGATATAGGCTGATATTTACAGAGGATATAGGCCGATATTTACAGAAGATATTGGCTTATATTTACAGAAGATATAAGTAAATATTTACGGTAGATAAAGGCCAATATTTACAGAAGATATAGGCTAATATTAAAAGAACATACAGCCTGGTATTTACAGAGGATATAGGCTGATACTTACAGAAGATATAGGCTTATATTTACAGAAGATATAAGTAAATATTTACAGTAGATAAAGGCCAATATTTACAGAAGATATAGGCTGATATTAAAAGAACATACAGGCTGGTATTTTCAGAAGACATAGGCTGATATTTACAGAAGATATAGGTAAATATTTACAGTAGATGAAGGCCAATATTTACAGTAGATATAGGCTGATATTTACAGAGGATATAGGCCGATATTTACAGAAGATATTGGCTTATATTTACAGAAGATATAAGTAAATATTTACGGTAGATAAAGGCCAATATTTACAGAAGATATAGGCTAATATTAAAAGAACATACAGCCTGGTATTTACAGAAGATATAGGCTGATACTTACAGAAGATATAGGCTTATATTTACAGAAGATATAAGTAAATATTTACAGTAGATAAAGGCCAATATTTACAGAAGATATAGGCTGATATTAAAAGAACATACAGGCTGGTATTTACAGAAGATATAGGCTGATCTTTACAGAGGATATAAGCTGTTATTTACAGTAGATAAAGGCCAATATTTAAAGAAGATATAGGAAGATATTTACAGAAGATTTAGGCTGATATTTACAGAAGATACAGGCGGGTATTTACAGAAGATATAGGCTGATATTTACAGAGAATATAGGCTGTTATTTACAGTAGATAAAGGCCGATAATTACAGAAGATATAGGAAGATATTTACAGAAGATATAGGCAGATATTTACAGAAGATATAGGCTAATATTAACAGAAGATATAGGCCGATATTTACAGAAGATATAGGCTAATATTAACAGAAGATATAGGCTGTTATTTACAGAAGATATAAGTAAATATTTACAGTAGAAAAAGGCTATTATTTACAGTAGATATAGGCCAATACTTACAGAAGATATAGGCTGATATTTTCAGAAGATATAGGCTGATATTTACAGAGGATATAGGCTGTTATTTACAGTAGATAAAGGCCGATATTTACAGAAGATATAGGAAGATATTTACAGAAGATATAGGCTGAAATTTACAGAAGATATAGGCTAATATTAACGGAAGATAAAGGCCGATATTTACAGAAGATATAGGTAAATATTTACAGTAGATATAGGCCAATACTTACAGAAGATATAGGCTGAAATTTACAGAAGATATAGGCTAATATTTACAGAAGATATAGGCTGATATTTACAGAAGATATGGGTAAATATTTATAGTAGAAAAGGCTATTATTTACAGTAGATATAGGCCAATACTTACAGAAGATATAGGCTGATATTTACAGAAGATATAGGCTGATATTTACAGAAGATAAAGGCTGGTAATTACAGAAGATATAGGCTGATATTTACAGAAGATAATGGCCTATATTTACAGAAGATATAGGCTGATATTTACAGAAGATATAGGCTGGTAATTACAGAAGATATAGGCTGGTAATTACAGAAGATATAGGTTAATATTTACAGTAGATATAGGCCAATACTTACAGAAGATATAGGCTGATATTTACAGAAGATATAGCCTGATATTTACAGAAGATATAGGCTGGTAATTACAGAAGATATAGGCTGGTAATTACAGAAGATATAGGTTAATATTTACAGTAGATATAGGCCAATACTTACAGAAGATATAGGCTGATATTTACAGAAGATATAGCCTGATATTTACAGAAGATATAGGCTGGTAATTACAGAAGATATAAGTAAATATTTACAGTAGATATAGGCCAATACTTACAGAAGATATAGGCTGATATTTACAGAAGATATAGGCTGAAATTTACAGAAGATATAGGCTGATGTTTACAGAAGATATAGGCTGATATTTACAGAAGATATAGGCTGGTAATTACAGAAGATATAAGTAAATATTTACAGTAGATAAAGGCCAATATTTAAAGAAGATATAGGCTGATATTTACAGAGGATATAGGCCGATATTTACAGAAGATATTGGCTTATATTTACAGAAGATATAAGTAAATATTTACAGTAGATAAAGGCCAATATTTACAGAAGATATAGGCTGATATTTACAGAAGGTATAGGAATATATTTACAGAAGATATAGGCCAATATTTACTGAAGATATAGGCTGATATTAAAAGAACATACAGGCTGGTAATTACAGAAGATATAGGCTGATATTTACAGAGGATATAGGAAGATATTTACACATAATGTAGTCCTTCATTCGAGTCCATTTCTGTAAATGATGCATATCAAAGTTTACTTTCCTAGTCAAACAGCTGTCTGTATGGTGTTTCCCTGACCCAGTCCTGACCAGGTTCTTTAAGTGAATAATTCAAACCACCATAAGGCTCTCTGAGGAACACCTCACTGCAGCAGACTGCCTCTAGTGGACGCTCTGTGAAATGCAGCCTTTGGCACATTCATGTGGGCATCATGTGTGAGCTCCAGGGCTTTCTGCTCAGTGTGTGAGAGAGATTGGCTGTTAATAGATTAGAGAGCAGGGATTGGCCGCAGCAGAGCTCTAATCCGGCCCACCAGCAGATTATCCACAAGTTGGCGTCTTCTCCTCCTCCTTTACTTTCCTCTTCTTTATGTCTTTTCTTTTTTTTATCAGAATAAAAATCATCAGAATTTACTTTTTCATTGACATCTTTCTTGAAATTTTATTCTTTTAACTTCATCCTCTGGTCTTGAGTTTTACCCTTCACCCTCCCTCCATTCTTCTTGGTTATTTCTGTCTTTTCGAGATTTTCAGAAGATAACTAAACATGTGCTGAAGCACGGTGAGTATTTAGTCTCATTTATAACTGTAGGAAGACAGAGATGTAGCTGAAACATCAGACAGGTGTTGGATGGTGCTGGTCTGGTGGTAAACATCATTAGACCTGTGAAAGCCACTAACTGGACCTTTATGAGGGGAGCTGGGAGCGTAGACCTTCCTGCTCCATGCAGAGGTGTGACCGTCGTCTCAAGGTCGAGACCTGGTCTGTGTGAGCTGTGGGAGGAGCCAAAGACTATTTTACTGACAGAAAGTGTGATGAGGTTGAAACTACTTTCAGGGTTTCTGTTGGTGGAAGGTCTGGACTGCGGGCAGACCAGTTCAGGACCCGGACTCTTCTCCTGTGAAGCCATGCTGTTGTGATGGATGTGGTCTGTGGTTTAGCATGGTCTTGCTGACAGAGACGTTGTCTGGATGAGAGCAGATGTGTCTCTAAAAGCTCTCTCTACTGTCCAGCATTGATAGTTCCTCTCCAGATGTTAGAGCTGCCCACGCCATAGGCACTAATGCAACCCCATACCATCAGAGATGCAGGCTTTAGACCTGAGCCAGGAGAACCAGCTGGATGCTCCAGATCCTCTTTAGTCCACAGGACACGGCGTCTGTGGTTTCCTCTGACCACAGAACAGTTTTCCATGTTTCCTCTGACCACAGAACAGTTTTCCATGTCTCCTCTGACCACAGAACAGTTTTCCATGTTTCCTCTGACCACAGAACAGTTTTCCATGTCTCCTTTGACCACAGAACAGTTTTCCATGTCTCCTCTGACCACAGAACAGTTTTCCATGTTTCCTCTGACCACAGAACAGTTTTCCATGTCTCCTTTGACCACAGAACAGTTTTCCATGTCTCCTCTGACCACAGAACAGTTTTCCATGTCTCCTTTGACCACAGAACCGTTTTCCATGTTTCCTCTGACCACAGAACAGTTTTCCATGTTTCCTCTGACCACAGAACCGTTTTCCATGTTTCCTCTGACCACAGAACAGTTTTCCATGTTTCCTCTGACCACAGAACAGTTTTCCATGTTTCCTCAGTCCATGTTAAATGAGCTTTGGTCCAGAGAAAGCGGTGGTGGTTCTGGATCCTGTTCACATATGGCTTCTTCTCCTATGATCCAGCTTGTTCTCTTTGTTGATCGCCCTTTGAAAACTGGCGAGGAGGAGGAAACCCTCGCTCCACGCCATTTCCACCCCCTGTTCAAACGTTGCTAACTACAGTCTGCTATTTAAATCTGTTGATGGTATTATGGGCTGTAGATGGGGGGAGATTCAAAATCTTCTCTGTTTTACATTGAGGAACATTTTTCTGAAATTGTTTTTTAGATTCAGTTTTTCTCAGATTGTTGAACCTCTGCCCATCTTTACTTCTGAGAGACTCTGCACATCTAAAATGCTTCTTTTATACCCAGTCATGTGACTGACCTGTTGATAATTGACCTCATTAGTGACAGCCTTTAGTTACCCTGTCCCTACCTTTTTGAGATGTGTTGCTGCCATCAAATCCAAAATGAGCAAGTATTTTTTCCCAGGTCTTTAGGAATTGGGGTTCTTAGAACATGTTTGGTAAAAACGAGAGAGAATTTTCCATCAGAGAAAAACAAGATGAAGTGGAAGAAATCAGGATAAGAATGTGTAAAGTTCCATGAATGGTGGAGAAATGAGAGAATTCTGTGGTTAGAAGTTTTTAAATTTAAAGGCCAGAGTCCCTGTTCTAGTCTCTGCTGATGATGATTATATACAATTAAAAAGTCAAACAGAGCCGTGTTTCTGTAAATATACCTGGGCGGCTAACCTCAGTATGGCCTGTGGAAACACGGAGAACCCTCCATTTATGTGAGGCTGAGGAAATCTGTGTTTCTGATGAGTCAGAGCCGACCCGGGACAGCTGAGCGAAGACTCTAATAACCGTCAGACCGCCGCGTCCATAAGTACCTCCCACCTGTTGGCCTGAACCACATATGAAAGGTGTTTGCAGTTCAGAGGTCTAAGAAGCCAACTGTGGCGTTCATTACCAGTTCTTTTCTGGCCGTCCCATGAACGGCGCCGTGTTTGATTTGTCTCCGTTTGTGAGTTTTCCTCCATCGTTCATCAGACAGAATAAAAACAGACGGACAGTTTCTGAGCAGCAGATTATTGTCGGCTGTTCTTCGCTTCAACAGGAAATGAGAGAGAGCGCACACTCTTTCCACCGCCTCGTTCCATCACACACCACCGCCGCCGCCGCCGCTGTGTGAGTGTGTGTTGGCAGAGCGATGACACCAAACAGAAAACACACCCTGAGGAGTTTTTCTCTCTCTCTCTGTGCAGCAGCAGTAATTAATCATAATGTGCAGTTATTGATCGTCTTCAGTCGTCTGATCGATACGTTCGAGTCGTCTCCTCAAACTGAGCAGAGAGACGATCATTAACCCTTTCCTCTCTGCTCTTCTGTACCCACAAACCCCTGCTCTGTTGGGGTTTTACTAGGAATCAGACTGTAGGGCTGGGGATGTAACAGGACCTGTGAAGATTTTCACCCCTTTTATTGATTATTGATCAATCATGGTCAATGCCATTCGGCTTTAAGAGAGAACAGATTTCTACACAGTCATGTCAGTAATGTTTATGTAATACAGTGATAGGTTCAGCTCTGAGTCTGTGTGGACAGGTCTCAGTCAGGATCCAACATCTGGACTGCTCAGGGATCAGGTGTGAACAGCCCTTCTAAAGTCCAGACACACATTCTCTCTTGGATTGAGGTCCAGGCAGATTTACACATGTGACATAGTCCTTCATTTCTTCATGATGGATTTAACTGAACTCTGGGGGATGTTCAGAGACGAGGAAATGTTTCTGACTCAGACTTTTCAATCACCTTTGCTCTGAGTGTTCTTTTGTCTTCATGGTTAATGGTAGCCATGAATACTGGTGGACCAGCGACTGGACCTTCCAGACTCAGGTACACTACAGTCACTAACTGTGAGACTAGCACCAACTGTCTGGACCTCTGCTGGATTAGGTCGGTCTCTTTAAAGGAGGAGGGCACCAGATTTACTGCTGTTACTTTTAAAATCTAATAGTAAAAATATACAGTACACATTTTTCTAAGAGGGGAAATTGGAGGAATAGGAAGTAGTGGGCTGGGTTTTAATTTGTGCGATACAAAGAAAAACACTGGGAATCAGTCGTTGGAGTCAGTTTTTTAAAACGCTTGTGGTGTTACATTACAAATGGTGTACGATGTTGTTTTGATGTATTTGATATTTGATTTATATTAAAAATTCAGAAGTTTTGAGGTAATATAACATTTACTATTACACATTATTCACACTAAAAACGTACCGAAAATGGTACTGCTGGGTACCGGTTCACGAGTACGGGGAATCGGTACTGTACCGGTTCTAATGTGAAAGGTACCCATCCCTACACACCATTACCCTGCATCAATAGCAGCACACACCTATCATGTCAGTAGTGAGGCAGCCTTTAAGAAAACAGTGAAAAGTGAAATTTTGCGGCATGCTTTGAATGGGAAAAGTAGTGCCATCTGGTGGACAAATATAAAAATTCAAAATTGAAAGCTAGTAGTCCAAAATTAAATCTTAACATAAAGGGATGCATGAGTTCATGTTTAGATAAATGTGGGACCAAAAATGTCATTTTCAGTGGTTTTCAATGGGACCTTTTTGGTCCTTAGGAACAAATGTGTCAGTTTTTGTGTAGCTTAGCTGTAAAAATGGATATCCTCTGGCAAATCTGAGCTCTATTCATTCAACACAGCAAAAAATGGCATGAAAATAATAAACTGAATGGCCCAGATTTTGACCCGATGCGTTGTCACACACTGTCAAACGTCGGCCTGAATGTGAACAGCTGGAGGAGCAGAGGCTGTTGGAGCTGCAAACAGGGCGGTCCATGTTAAAGTTCATGGATTTGATAATTACAGTCCCTGCTGGTGGAATGGGGAGGCAGCTGAATACTTTCGTCCACATAGTGTAATGCTGATGTAAATCCTGTGGCCCTGTAGCTGTTAAAGACCAGCGGGGGTAGGTGGTCATGTCTGGACCGTGGTGATTCTGGATGAATCCAGACTCTGCCTTATAACAAAAGTCGTCGTAATAAAACCTGCATGACGGTTTCTTCCTGCAGAGATCTGGGCGATCAAGTGGCTGAGGTTGCTTTCTCCCCTGATTTCCTCAGAGAGAGAGAGAGGGTGTGTGTGTTTGTGTGTGTGCTCACTTTGTTATATAGATGCAAATTCATAGGAGCAGATTAAACAGATTGTGTCTCATATCTGTTGATGAGCTAACACTGTCCTGAGGGATGACTCTGTGTGTTTAATGTGCCTTCTGTTACAAAGAGAGAAGATGAGCCTTCCAGCCATTTAATGTCAAAGCTGTGAGATGACAGCTACACAGAGTCATTACAGCGGAGAGGCTGACGAGGCGTCAACCCCCCCCCCCCCCCCGTGTCACTGTATACATGCACTCACAAACAGAAAGGAGGGATTTAGACGTCTTTAAGTCTCCGAGGAGGAGGAGGGCTACCGCTATTATCTGTCTGTGTGAGCAGCAGGGAGCATGCTGGGAAATGGTAATGAAGTGAAACTGTCTCACTCCGTAGAACATTAGATGTTTACGAGAAACAAGCAGAACGGTTCAAACAAGCAAACAAACAAACAAACAAACAAACAAACAAACAGGATAGTACCGAGGATGGATGTTGTGATGGATGTGGTGATGGATGTAGACATGATGTAATGTTGGATGTAGAGATGGATGTAGAGATAGATGTAGACATGATGTAGTGATGGATGTAGAGATGGATGTAGAGATAGATGTAGACATGATGTAGTGATGGATGTAGACATGATGTAGTGATGGATGTAGAGATGGATGTAGAGATGATGTAGTGATGGATGTAGTGATGGATGTAGTGATGGATGTAGAGATGGATGTAGAGATGAATATAGGGATGGTGTGTTGGAAGTAGTGATGAATGTAGAGATGGATGTAGTGTTGGATGAAGAGATGGATGTAGTGATGGATGTAGTAATGGTGCGTTGGATGTTGCGATGGATATAGAGATGGTGTGTTGGATGTAGTGTTGGATGTAGAGATGGATGTAGTGATGGATGTAGTGATGGATGTAGAGATGGATATAGAGATGGTGTGTTGGATGTAGTGTTGGATGTAGTGATGGATGTAGTGATGATGTAGTGATGGATGTAGTGATGGATGTAGAGATGGATATAGAGATGGTGTGTTGGATGTAGAGATGGATGTAGTGATGGATGTAGAGATGGATATAGAGATGGTGTGTTGGAAGTAGTGTTGGATGTAGTGATGGATATAGAGATGTAGTGTTGGATGTAGTGTTGGATGTAGAGATGGATGTAGTGATGGATGTAGAGATGGTGTGTTGGATGTAGTGTTGGATGTAGTGATGGATATAGAGATGTAGTGTTGGATGATGTGTTGGATGTAGAGATGGATGTAGTGATGGATGTAGTAATGGTGCGTTGGATGTTGCGATGGATATAGAGATGGTGTGTTGGATGTAGTGTTGGATGTAGTGATGGATATAGAGATGGTGTGTTGGATGTAGTGTTGGATGTAGAGATGAATGTAGTGATGGATGTAGAGATGGATGTGGAGATGGTGTGTTGGATGTAGTGATGGATATAGAGATGGTGTGTTGAATGTAGTGTTGGATGTAGAGATGGATGTAGTGTTGGATGTAGTGATTCTTATAGAGATTATATAGAGATGGTGTGTTGGATGTAGTGATGGATGTAGTGATGAATATAGAGATGGTCTGTTGGATGTAGTGTTGGATGTAGAGAATCTTATAGAGATGATATAGAGATGGTGTGTTGGATGTAGTGATGGATGTAGTGATGAATATAGAGATGGTCTGTTGGATGTAGTGTTGGATGTAGAGATGGATATAGAGATGATATAGAGATGGTGTGTTGGATGTAGTGTTGGATGTAGTGATGGATGTAGTGATGAATATAGAGATGGTCTGTTGGATGTAGTGTTGGATGTAGAGATGGATATAGAGATGATATAGAGATGGTGTGTTGGATGTAGAATTGATATAGTGATGATATAGAGATGGTGTGTTGGATAGAGTGTTGAATGTAGAGATGGTATGTTGGATGTAGTGTTGGATGTAGAGATGGATGTAGTGATGGATGTAGAGATGGATATAGAGATAGTGTGTTGGATATAGTGATGGATGTAGAGATGGATGTAGTGATGGATGTAGTGATGGATGTAGTGTTGTATGTAGAGATGGTGTGTAGAGATGCATGTAGTGTTGGATGTAGAGATGGATGTAGTGATGGATGTAGAGATGGATGTAGTGACGGATGTAGAGATGGATGTAGTGATGGATGTAGAGATGGTGTGTAGAGATGGATGTCGTGATGGATGTAGAGATGGATGTAGTGATGGATGTAGAGATGGATGTAGTGATGGATGTAGAGATGCATGTAGTGTTGTATGTAGAGATGGTGTGTAGAGATGCATGTAGTGTTGGATGTAGAGATGGATGTAGTGATGGATGTAGAGATGGATGTAGTGATGGATGTAGAGATGGATGTAGTGATGGATGTAGAGATGGATGTAGAGATGGTGTGTTGGATGTAGAGATGGTGTGTAGAGATGGATGTCGAGATGGATGTAGAGATGGATGTAGTGATGGATGCAGAGATGGATGTAGTGATGGCTGTGGAGATGGTGTGTTGGATGTAGTGTTGGATGTAGTGGTGGATGTAGTGATGGATATAGAGATGGATGTAGTGTTGTATGTAGAGATGGTGTGTAGAGATGCATCTAGTGTTGGATGTAGAGATGGATGTAGTGATGGATGTAGAGATGGATGTAGTGATGGATGTAGAGATGGATGTAGTGATGGATGTAGAGATGGTGTGTAGAGATGGATGTCGTGATGGATGTAGAGATGGATGTAGTGATGGATGTAGAGATGGATGTAGTGATGGATGTCGTGATGCATGTAGTGTTGTATGTAGAGATGGTGTGTAGAGATGCATGTAGTGTTGGATGTAGAGATGGATGTAGTGATGGATGTAGAGATGGATGTAGTGATGGATGTAGAGATGGATGTAGAGATGGTGTGTTGGATGTAGAGATGGTGTGTAGAGATGGATGTCGAGATGGATGTAGAGATGGATGTAGTGATGGATGCAGAGATGGATGTAGTGATGGATTTTGAGATGGTGTGTTGGATGTAGAGATGGATGTCGAGATGGATGTAGAGATGGATGTAGTGATGGATGCAGAGATGGATGTAGTGATGGATGTAGAGATGGATGTAGAGATGGATGTAGTGATGGATGTAGAGATGGATGTAGTGATGGATGTAGAGATGGTGTGTAGAGATGGATGTCGAGATGGATGTAGAGATGGATGTAGTGATGGATGCAGAGATGGATGTAGTGATGGATGTAGAGATGGATCTAGAGATGGATGTAGTGATGGATGTAGAGATGGTGTGTAGAGATGGATGTCGAGATGGATGTAGAGATGGATGTAGTGATGGATGTAGAGATGGATGTAGTGATGGATGTAGTGTTGGATGTAGAGATGGATGTAGAGATGGATGTGTTGTATGTAGTGATGGATGTAAGATGGATGTAGTGATGGATGTAGTGTTGGATGTAGAGATGGTGTGTTGGATGTAGTTATGGATGTAGTGTTGGATGTAGAGATGGATGTAGAGATGGTGTGTTGGATGTAGTGATGGATGTAAGATGGATGTAGTGATGGATGTAGTGATGGATATAGAGATGGATGTAAGATGGATGTAGTGATGGATATAGAGATGGATGTAAGATGGATGTAGAGATGGATATAGAGATGGATGTAGAGATGGTGTGATGGATGTAGTGA
The DNA here is from genome assembly GCF_018320785.1 of Cheilinus undulatus. Taxonomy (NCBI): domain Eukaryota; kingdom Metazoa; phylum Chordata; class Actinopteri; order Labriformes; family Labridae; genus Cheilinus; species Cheilinus undulatus. The sequence goes on along the minus strand of NC_054883.1, from coordinate 573,085 downwards.
TGGATATAGAGATGGATGTAGAGATGGTGTGTTGGATGTAGTGATGAATGTAAGATGGATGTAGAGATGGTGTGTTGGATGTAGTGATGGATGTAGTGATGGATATAGAGATGGCTGTAGAGATGGTGTGTTGGATGTAGTGATGGATGTAGTGATGGATATAGAGATGGATGTAGAGATGGTGTGTTGGATGTAGTGATGGATGTAAGATGGATGTAGTGATGGATGTAGTAATGGATGTAGTGATGGATATAGAGATGGATGTAGTGATGGATGTAGTGATGGATGTAGAGATGGATGTAGTGATGGATGTAGTAATGGATGTAGTGATGGATATAGAGATGGATGTAGAGATGGATGTAGTGATGGATGTAGAGATGGTGTGTAGAGATGGATGTCGTGATGGATGTAGAGATGGATGTAGTGATGGATGTAGAGATGGATGTAGTGATGGATGTAGAGATGCATGTAGTGTTGTATGTAGAGATGGTGTGTAGAGATGCATGTAGTGTTGGATGTAGAGATGGATGTAGTGATGGATGTAGAGATGGATGTAGTGATGGATGTAGAGATGGATGTAGTGATGGATGTAGAGATGGATGTAGAGATGGTGTGTTGGATGTAGAGATGGTGTGTAGAGATGGATGTAGTGATGGATGTAGAGATGGATGTAGAGATGGTGTGTTGGATGTAGAGATGGATGTAGAGATGGATGTAGAGATGGATGTAGTGATGGATGCAGAGATGGATGTAGTGATGGATGTAGAGATGGATGTAGTGATGGATGTAGAGATGGTGTGTTGGATGTAGAGATGGTGTGTAGAGATGGATGTAGAGATGGATGTAGAGATGGATGTAGTGATGGATGCAGAGATGGATGTAGTGATGGATGTAGAGATGGTGTGTTGGATGTAGAGATGGTGTGTAGCGATGGTTGAATGGGGGTCAACATAATACCCAGATATTCCTGTGTGGTCCTGTGTAGACCAGTTCTCTAGTCCGCCTGAGGTCTAACTAATCACTCATCCCTTTCTCTCTCCTTTTTCAGCCTGCCTGTCCGGACAGACGCCAGACTGCACTCTGGTCCAGTCTAAAGAGGACGACTTTGACTGGGAGCAAGGAGACACCCGAGACCGCCCGGCCAACAACCCCTGGATCCCTGCAGGTACCCATCCATCCCTCTGTCTGTCTCACCAGGATCAACAAATCCTGTTATAGGAGCTCCTCAGGGAGCCTGTGTGGGTCCTCTGACATTAATGAATCTGAATATTAGAGAGTGTAAATGAGAGCTGGTTACTAACAGATTCTGGACTCCAGCATGACTTTGGTTGGACACTGCTGTTACACATCAGCACAGAGTTCTTTACTTAGTAGTCCCTACCTGTTCTGTTGTTGAACACTTTTATTATGAAACAGCCATATCAGGAAACGGGCAGTTTAACTCTGCAAGAGAGAAAGAAATGTAAAGATGATATGACATAATACAGTTAAATCCTTTAACGCCATCACACCGTTAACAATGACTGATCTGGTACACACGTGTGAATTCACGGCTCTGTGATCGACTAGCCTGACCCGACAGAATGACCTCGGCGCTAAATGGCCAACGTCAAGGACAAACCTGAACAGGAAACAGAAAAACCAAGCTGAAGTAAAGCTGAGGGTGCTGCCGCAGACTCTGACCATGGTTCAGACCTATTGCAGAGCCGGCCTCATTGTTTTAAAGAAAGAGAGGAAGAAGAAGTGTCCCTCCTGTAATGAAGCATTGAATTTCTGCTCTAAAGCAGCAGTGGCGGCGGTGGCGGTGTCTCCGTTTGACCTGGAGGCAGCAGCAGAGAGAGAAAAGGCTGCAGCAGCTTTTGTCTTATCTACTATTGACCTGCCACAGTTTGTGCTCTGAGTTATGGACGGACAGAAACAGCGAGCCCGGAGAGATAACGGTGTGGGTCTGTGCGCGCCGCTGTGTGCCGGCCGTTTGTCACATGCTCACAGAGGTTAAGCCGCTGACGAATGAGAATGCAGCGCTCTTAAATCACCGAGCCAATCACGTGAGAGACAGGCAGAGCGAGGACACACAGAGAGGAGGTGGTTACTGTCCTGTTTAATGTGATTTATACGGGAGGAGAAAGGGGGGAGGAGGGGGAGGAGATACGGAGGTTTCAAAGGCTTTTTATTGAACGTATACAAGGAGAAACCACATCACTGTCACTGCATCACCCAGGAAAACTCCTCCTAACGTAGAACCAAACATGAGCAGAAGTCCTTATGTTGACTGTTCTTTGTTGGCAACTTTTGGAAAAGTGGGTGGAGCTGGTGAGGAGCCTCACTCCTCGCCAGCTCCACCCACTTTTCCAAAAGTTGCCAACTATGGCCTACTATTCGGCAAAAATGCAGGGAAAAGGCTCTTCAAACCCGTCTTCAGACCAGTTCTGAGCATGCTCAGTGTGACAGTGTGTTAGTTTTTCATGTTAAAGCTCGCCGTTACCAGCTGGTCCTTGACCGAAATGCTCCGATCCTTCACAACCATTTTAGCTCTCAAGCGACAGACAAGGATTCCTTTCAAAAACACACAAAAGCCAGAGATCAGGCTGCAGAGGAGGAGAGTTTGTCACCCCCTCTCTTCAATAAAACACAAGCTCTGTGTGTGTGTGTGTGTGTGTGTGTGTTAGAGTGTGTGTGTGTGTGACTAATTGCAGCCAATCCAGGCAATCAGAGAGCAAACAGCTTCTCTCCCAGCGGACGCTCGCACACGCTCGGCGCTTCGATCTCCTCCTGGCTGATATGTGGAGCAGTGAGCAGGGCGAGGCAGGGCATTAAATCTAACTAACCCTCCACCACTGAGAGGCCGGGCGAGCGAGGCACGGGCAGACAGGGAGAGAGAGAGACAGATGGAGCGGGTTGTGTGTGACGGCAGGACTCCGAGTGCAATTTAAGATCTGTAGGCAGCTGCTAGTAGGAGCGTGAGCCGTCTGAGACACAGTGTGGCTGCACCCAGTATAACCAGTATGACCAGTAAAAGCAGTAGAACCAGTAGAACCAGTACAGTCAGTAGAACCAGTATAAAACCATCAGGTCTGCAAAAAACACCAGTACAACACCATCAGGTCTGCATATAACACCAGTATAACCAGTTTAACACCATCAGGTCTGCAAAAAACACCAGTAACACCAGTACAACACCATCAGGTCTGCAAATAACACCAGTATAACCAGTTTAACACCATCAGGTCTGCAAAAAACACCAGTAACACCAGTACAACACCATCAGGTCTGCAAATAACACCAGTATAACCAGTTTAACACCATCAGGTCTGCAAAAAACACCAGTACAACACCATCAGGTCTGCATATAACAGCAGTATAACCAGTTTAACACCATCAGGTCTGCAAAAAACACCAGTAACACCAGTACAACACCATCAGGTCTGCAAATAACACCAGTATAACCAGTTTAACACCATCGAGTCTTCTTTAAACACCTTTTCTGCCTCATTATTTTAAACTCATCCATGAAATGACAACAGTGGTTTACCGTCACTGGGGGAGCATGTCTGCAGCATGTTTGATAATCATAATAATAGCTTTGATTCATATGGCACCTTTCATGAGACCCAAGGTCGCTTCACAAGACACAACACCAAAGAGTTGAATGTAAGCATGTCAGCTGCATGTCAGCTGCATGTGTGCAGCATGTCAGCTGCATGTCAGCTGCATGTTTACAGCATGTCAGCTGCATGTCAGCTGCATGTGTGCAGCATGTCAGCTGCATGTCAGCTGCATGTTTACAGCATGTCAGCTGCATGTCAGCTGCATGTGTGCAGCATGTCAGCTTCATGTCAGCTGGAGAAACTCCTGACAGCCTGAGGCAGGGAGAGAAGCAGCAATAAACCCAGAGCAGAGCAGGCATCACTGATGAAGTCAGGTAGAGCTTAGAGGAGGAGCTGGGGTGGAGGAGGGTTGATGAATGATGATAAGCTGTTTGTCTGTCATCATCAGACTGACTTGACCGATTTTTGACAGAAGCCTGGACTCCTCTGGTTGATAGCAGTAAAGGTAAAGACTATCAGGAATAATGCACAGAGCCTATCAGAGCTGCTGAATAAAGTTGGCGGTCACTGCTGAGCTCTAGAACCGGGCCTCTCAGAGTCTGGATTTTACAATAGGTGGAAACCAAGACCTTCAACTTCTCCTTGGGCAGAAAAATGCTGGTGATGTGAACGCAGACCAGCAGGAGAGAGGAGTGGAACAGTCTGATGGAGGGTTCAGTCTTTTTGACTAACAGCTGAGATCACAAGCACGCTCAGTAAACACAGAATCATGTTCTACTCCGTCTGAGTGAACATGAATGTGGTTCTTTAAAAGGAGCTGGAGCTGTCTTTATTATGTGAGCGTGCTCAGAGGGAAGCTGTGCAGCAATCCTTTTAAAATAGACATTCAGATGGAACTTCTGCATGTGTTCACCCTCAGAGAGAGAGAGAGAGAGGCTGAATACAGCCGCTGTTCTCCGCTCTAACTCGTCTGGTTTAATACTGCAGCTACACTCACTCACACACACACACACACACACCCACCCCCCCACACACACACACACCCACACACACACACACACACACACAGCAGCAGCGCGGCATCGATTGACCAGTGATTGCAGGCTCCATTTAATGTTCTTATAAATGGTACAAGTTCAATCTAATCTGAACCGTGTAGCGCTGGCTCTCTCTCTGCTGTCAGTGTGAACAACAGTAATCTTCTCTAATACCCTTTACTGCCACACACACACGCACACACACACACACACCACCACACACGGACATGGCGCTGAATTGTTTCTCTGACTTGTGACTCGTTAGCAGTTTGTTACTGCAGTGCTCCGAGTCCTTTCCTGTGCAGCAACCCTCTTCATTTGAATCTTATTTATCACCTTAATATGTCGACTATCTGACCAATCAGAGCCCTTCTTCAGATGTAAACCTTGGTATCTGTGCTACTGTATGTAGTACTAGTACATCCGAGCTCTAAGTTTCCATATTCTCTGTTCATCTCTATCTAAACCATCTTTTGTTGAAAAACAACCAGTAAAACCAGTGGTAGTAGTAAACTGGAATGGACACAGGTGGATGTAGCCAATCAGAGACGTCGCTGTGTCACTACAGGATTGTGGCTAATGTAGAACTGCTGGCCAAGCTCATGAATAATCCACGTTGTTCTTAAAACGAGCTGGACTCCATGAAGACTCTGCCTACGTTCATAAATCCTGGTTTCTCCCTCAGGTAGCTCCCGGGTAGTCAGCCTTCAATGGTTCTGACATTATGGTTGATTATTATCAGATGTTATTATTATTATTATTATCACCATCAGATATTATTATTATTATCATTATTATCACCATCAGATATTATTATTATTATTATTATTATCACCATCAGATATTATTATTATTATTATTATTATTATTATTATCACCATCAGATATTATTATTATTATTATTATTGTTATCACCACCAGATATTATTATTATTTTTATTATTATTATTATTATTATTATCACCATCAGATATTATTATTATTATTATTATTATTATTATTATTATCACCACCAGATATTATTATTATTATTATTATTATTATTATCATTATTATTATTATCACCATCAGATATTATTATTATTATTATTATTATTATTATTATTATCAACACCAGATATTATTATTATTATTATTATTATTATTATTATTATTATTATTATCATTATTATTATCACCATCAGATATTATTATTATTATTATTATTATTATTATTATTATTATTATTATCAACACCAGATATTATTATTATTATTATTATTATTATTATTATCACCATCAGATATTATTATTATTATTATTATCAACACCAGATATTATTATTATTATTATTATTATTATTATTATTATTATTATCACCATCAGATATTATTATTATTATTATTATTATTATTATTATTATCACCATCAGATATTATTATTATTATTATTATTATTATTATTATTATTATTATTATTATCACCACCAGATATTATTATTATTATTATTATATTCATCATCATCATCAGATATTATTATTATTATTATTATTATTATTATTATTATCACCACCAGATATTATTATTATTATTATTATTATATTCATCATCATCATCAGATATTATTATTATTATTATTATTATTATTATTATCACCACCAGATATTATTATTATTATTATTATATTCATCATCATCATCGGATATTATTATTATTATTATTACTATTAATATTATTATTATTATTATTATTATCACCACCAGATATTATTATTATTATTATTATATTCATCATCATCATCAGATATTATTATTATTATTATTATTATTATTATAATTATTATTATTATCATCATCAGATATTATTATTATTATTATTATTATTGTTATTATCAGATATTACGATTATTATGTTATCATTATTATCGTCATTATTATCATTATCAATTTTATTATTATTATTATCAGATATTATTATCATGTTATTATCATTATTATCAGATATTTTTGTCAGGTTATTATTCCCAGACCAGCTGGTTAGGGACAGTAGGAAGGACGGAGATAGTGTGTCTAACCCCCCCCCCCCCAGCCTCTCTCTGTCCTCGACTGCTCCCTGTTCCAACCTTTCTCTGTCCTCTTGTCCTCCCTGTTCCAGCCTCCCTCTGTCCTCTTGTCCTCCCTGTTCCAGCCTCTCTCTGTCCTTATGTCCACCTTGTTCCAGCCTGTCTCTAGCCACTTGTCCTCCTTGTTCAATCCTTTCTCTGTCCTTGATCCCTCCCTGTTCCAGCCTTTCTCTGTCCTTATGTCCACCTTGTTCCAGCCTGTCTCTAGCCACTTGTCCTCCTTGTCCCGCCTTTCTCTGTCCTCTTATCCTCCTTGTCCCGCCTTTCTCTGTCCTCTTATCCTCCTTGTCCCGCCTTTCTCTGTCCTCTTATCCTCCTTGTCCCGCCTTTCTCTGTCCTTGTGTCCTCCTTGTTCCAGCCTCTCTCTGTCCTCTTATCCTCCTTGTCCCGCCTTTCTCTGTCCTCGTGTCCTCCCTGTTCCAGCCTCTCTCTGTACTCTTGTTCTCCTTGTTCCAGCCTTTCTCTGTCCTTGTTTCCTCCCTGTTCCAACCTTTCTCTTTCCTCCTCTCCTCCCTGTTTCAGCCTTACTCTGTCCTCATGTCCTCCTTGTTCCAGCCTTTCTCTGTCCTCTTATCCTCCTTGTTCCATCCTTTCTCTGTCCTCGTGTCCTCCTTGTTCAAGCCTCTCTCTATCCTCTTGTTCTTCTTGTTCCAGCCTTTCTCTCTCCTTGTTTCCTACCTGTTCCAGCCTTTCTCTTTCCTTGACTCCTCCCTGTTCCAGCCTTTCTCTATCCTTGACTCCTCCCTGTTCCAGCCTTTCTCTGTCCTTGTGTCCTCCTTGTTCCAGCCTTTCTCTGTCCTCTTGTCCTCCCTGTTCCAGCCTTTCTCTGTCCTCTTATCCTCCTTGTTCCAGCCTTTCTCTTTCCTCATTACCTCCTTGTTCCAGCCTTTCTCTGTCCTCATTACCTCCTTGTTCCAGCCTTTCTCTGTCCTTGTGTCCTTCTTGTTCCATCCTTTCTCTTTCCTCATTATCTCCTTGTTCCAGCCTTTCTCTGTCCTCTTGTCCTCCCTGTTCCAGCCTTTCTCTATCCTCTTATCCTCCTTATTCCAGCCTTTCTTTGTCCTCTTGTCCTCCTTGTTCCAGCCTTTCTCTTTCCTCATTACCTCCTTGTTCCAGCCTTTCTCTGTCCTTGTGTCTTTCTTGTTCCATCCTTTCTCAGTCCTCGTGTCCTCCCTGTTCCAGCCTTTCTCTGTCCTCTTGTCCTCCCTGTTCCAGCCTTTCTCAGTCCTAATGCCCTCGTGGTTCTAGCCTTTCTCTGTCTTTGTGTCCTCCTTGTTCCATTTTTTCTCTGTCCTTGTGTCCTCCTTGTTACAGCCTTTCTCTGTCTTTGTGTCCTCCTTGTTTCATCCCTTCTCTGTCCTTGTGTGCTCCTTGTCTATCCTTTCTCTGTCCTCTTGTCCTCCCTGTTCCAGCCTTTCCCTGTCCTCGTAGCTAAAAAAAAAAAGCATAAAAACACAATATTTCTTCTAAAAACAAACTGGGCTAAACTTTCACCGGCAGCCAGGTGCTCATTCTCGGGTTATTCCAGGTTTTCTTACTGTTGTTTTCCTTCTCGAGGCAAGCACGACGCCGAGTGTCAGTCACAGCTTTCAACCAATCAGACGGCAGCATTTCAGGCTTTGAATTGATTTGCTGCGAGCAGGGATGACCAGAGGGAACACACACACATGAATACAAAGAGTCAGACTGTGTGTTTTCTCTGTGGGGTTCAGGGTGTATTAATATTTCTAATAGGGCTGTTATCAGCTCACTGCCAGCTGCACACAGTCAACACTAACACACAACAAACACACACTAAATACACAACAGGCTGGAGCTGGAAGGCAGACACTGACACACCACACACACACACACACACACACGGCCTGTCTGTGTTGTGTGATAACTCCCACAATGCCTTTCTGTGTTGGAGAGACCTGGAGGTCAAACCCACTTTAAAAAAATCCAAACAGCACACAAACACAGGCACAGAACACACACAAACACACACACCGGGCTGCAGCCGAGCCAACAGGTAAACAGTGTTTAAAGGTGAGAGAGAGAGGGCGATCAAGGGAGAGAGAGAGAGAGTGTTTGAAGTTTTGGTCTTTGGCAAATAAATAATAGAAAGTGTTTGTGTTTGTGTGCGTTACTTTGTGTATTTTCATGTGTTAGTGTGTCCGGGTTAATTAGTGTGTTAACGGGTTTATCAGCGTGTCGGCATGCAGGAGATTCATGCATCCTTTGAACATGACACGCCTCTGAGCGCGTGCGTTACTGCCGCTGTGTATTTGTGTTTGTGTGTCCGGTATAAAGCCACTATCAGCGTTCTGCCAAAACCAATTAAAGCCTCGTTCGGGGAGTTCAAACACGCAGAGCCACCGTGACTGAGATCCAGCCAATGAGACGAGAGGTCAGGCTGACACACCGACTCCCTATTGGCCGAGCTGGTCACTGTAAACGCTCTGACATTTGGCGGAATCCTCCAGAGGTTCAGATGGAAATCAGCTCCATGTCTGTGCTCTCAGATAGCAAAGTTAGCTTAGCTTTGCCTTAGCTTTAGCTTAGCATAGACACTGTTAGCAGGAGGAAACTTCTAGTCTTGGTCCAACAGGAAACACAGAAGCTCAATGAGCAGGATCTGATGTAATACAGCATGTATGAGAGGATGTATGAGATAAGATGGTTCATCTATGATTAAACAGCAGTTACAGGTAGAGAGAAGGATTGGATTTATTAATACTGAACTGAATGATGTGTTATAACGTGCTCCTGAACTTCTGATGAACCAGCGTCATCAATATCACAGAAACATCATACATGTGCGTGTCTCTGAGGATGTAAACAGGCTCAGCTGGAGCAGAGACTGATTATTAATCAATCTCATATTGTATTGATCTTCAGAATCAATATAAAATGTTAGGATATGAAACCAGTCCAAAAGATAGAAGGCCTGAGATTTGATGAATACAGTATGCTACATTTTAATGTTAAATGATAGGATGTGAAAGGAACTGATACTCTATAATAAAGGGCCATACATTGTGATATCTGATATACAGTGGTATGATCCAGTATGGTAGAGTTAATACAGTGTTAAATGTCATCAGCTCACGCCTTTGTCCAAGCCGATGTACAGAGACAGGCTGGTATTTATGGCATAATGGACCTCACCTAAGGGCCCACGCTGGATACTGATTGGTCCTCACCAGGATGCCAGTCTACCTGTACCACAGTCAGAGATGAAACCACTGAACTGTTTAGCTGATACAATACATTATAACACAATACAACATAAAATGATATAAAACAATAAAATATAAAACAATGCAACATAAAAACGATATAAAACAAAAAAACATAAAACAATATAAAACAATTAAACAAAACGATATAAAACAATTAAACATAAAACAATATAAAACAATACAACATAAAACAATATAAAACAATACAACATAAAACAATATAAAACAATACAACATGAAACGATATAAAACAATACAACATGAAACGATATAAAACAATACAACATAAAATGATATAAAACAATACAACATAAAATGATATAAAACAGTACAACATAAAACGATATAAAACAATACAACATAAAACGATATAAAACAATACAACATAAAACGATATAAAACAATAAAACATAAAACGATATAAAACAATACAACATGAAACGATATAAAACAATACAACATAAAACGATATAAAACAATACAACATAAAATGATATAAAACAGTACAACATAAAACGATATAAAACAATACAACATAAAACGATATAAAACAATACAACATAAAACGATATAAAACAATACAACATAAAACGATATAAAACAATAAAACATAAAACGATATAAAACAATACAACATAAAACGATATAAAACAATACAACATAAAATGATATAAAACAATAAAACATAAAACGATATAAAACAGTACAACATAAAACGATATAAAACAATACAACATCAAATGATATAAAACAATACAACATAAAATGATATAAAACAATACAACATGAAACGATATAAAACAATACAACATAAAATGATATAAAACAATAAAACATAAAACGATATAAAACAATACAACATGAAACGATATAAAACAGTACAACATAAAACGATATAAAACAATACAACATAAAACGATATAAAACAATACAACATAAAATGATATAAAACAATACAACATAAAACAATATAAAACAGTACAACATAAAACGATATAAAACAATACAACATAAAATGATATAAAACAATACAACATAAAATGATATAAAACAGTACAACATAAAACGATATAAAACAGTACAACATAAAACGATATAAAACAATACAACATAAAACGATATAAAACAATACAACATAAAATGATATAAAACAATACAACATAAAACAATATAAAACAGTACAACATAAAACGATATAAAACAGTACAACATAAAACGATATAAAACAATACAACATAAAACGATATAAAACAATACAACATAAAATGATATAAAACAGTACAACATAAAACGATATAAAACAATACAACATAAAATGATATAAAACAATAAAACATAAAATGATATAAAACAATACAACATCAAATGATATAAAACAATACAACATAAAATGATATAAAACAATACAACATGAAATGATATAAAACAATACAACATAAAATGATATAAAACAATAAAACATAAAACGATATAAAACAATACAACATCAAATGATATAAAACAATACAACATAAAATGATATAAAACAATACAACATAAAATGATATAAAACAATAAAACATAAAACGATATAAAACAATACAACATAAAATGATATAAAACAATACAACATCAAATGATATAAAACAATACAACATAAAATGATATAAAACAATACAACATAAAATGATATAAAACAGTACAACATAAAACGATATAAAACAGTACAACATAAAACGATATAAAACAATACAACATAAAACGATATAAAACAATACAACATAAAATGATATAAAACAATACAACATAAAACAATATAAAACAGTACAACATAAAACGATATAAAACAGTACAACATAAAACGATATAAAACAATACAACATAAAACGATATAAAACAATACAACATAAAATGATATAAAACAGTACAACATAAAACGATATAAAACAATACAACATAAAATGATATAAAACAATAAAACATAAAATGATATAAAACAATACAACATCAAATGATATAAAACAATACAACATAAAATGATATAAAACAATACAACATGAAATGATATAAAACAATACAACATAAAATGATATAAAACAATAAAACATAAAACGATATAAAACAATACAACATCAAATGATATAAAACAATACAACATAAAATGATATAAAACAATACAACATAAAATGATATAAAACAATAAAACATAAAACGATATAAAACAATACAACATAAAATGATATAAAACAATACAACATCAAATGATATAAAACAATACAACATAAAATGATATAAAACAATACAACATAAAATGATATAAAACAATAAAACATAAAACGATATAAAACAATAAAACATAAAACGATATAAAACAATACAACATAAAATGATATAAAACAATACAACATCAAATGATATAAAACAATACAACATAAAATGATATAAAACAATACAACATAAAATGATATAAAACAATACAACATAAAACGATATAAAACAATACAACATCAAATGATATAAAACAATACAACATAAAATGATATAAAACAATAAAACATAAAACGATATAAAACAATACAACATAAAACGATATAAAACAATACAACATAAAACGATATAAAACAATACAACATAAACCAATATAAAACAATACAACATGAAACGATATAAAACAATTAAACATTAAATGATATAAAACAATACAACATAAAACGATATAAAACAATACAACATAAAACGATATAAAACAATAAAACATAAAACGATATAAAACAATACAACATAAAATGATATAAAACAATACAACATGAAACGATATAAAACAATACAACATAAAATGATATAAAACAATAAAACATAAAACGATATAAAACAATACAACATAAAATGATATAAAACAATAAAACATAAAACGATATAAAACAATAAAACATAAAATGATATAAAACAATACAACATAAAATGATATAAAACAATACAACATAAAATGATATAAAACAATAAAACATAAAACGATATAAAATAGTACAACATAAAACGATATAAAACAATAAAACATAAAACGATATAAAACAATACAACATAAAACGATATAAAACAATAAAACATAAAACGATATAAAACAATACAACATAAAACGATATAAAACAATACAACATAAAATGATATAAAACAATACAACATAAAACGATATAAAACAGTACAACATAAAACGATATAAAACAATACAACATAAAACGATATAAAACAATACAACATAAAACGATATAAAACAATACAACATAAAATGATATAAAACAATACAACATAAAACAATATAAAACAGTACAACATAAAACGATATAAAACAGTACAACATAAAACGATATAAAACAGTACAACATAAAACGATATAAAACAATACAACATAAAACGATATAAAACAGTACAACATAAAACGATATAAAACAGTACAACATAAAACGATATAAAACAATACAACATAAAATGATATAAAACAATACAACATAAAACAATATAAAACAGTACAACATAAAACGATATAAAACAGTACAACATAAAACGATATAAAACAATACAACATAAAACGATATAAAACAGTACAACATAAAACGATATAAAACAGTACAACATAAAACGATATAAAACAATACAACATAAAATGATATAAAACAATACAACATAAAACAATATAAAACAGTACAACATAAAACGATATAAAACAGTACAACATAAAACGATATAAAACAGTACAACATAAAACGATATAAAACAATACAACATAAAACGATATAAAACAATACAACATAAAATGATATAAAACAGTACAACATAAAACGATATAAAACAGTACAACATAAAATGATATAAAATGATATTTTTCTATTCATCAGCCAACCATATTTAAGATCAGGGTACCAAACCAGACTACTGTTTGGTCTTAGATGAGCTGATAATTTAGCAGATGAAGGTCAGGCCGTGTTGAAGACGTGACCGTAGAGGCTGACACCATGAACACGTTAAGAACACGTTTACTGAGGGAACATGTCATCAGAGATTTCTATGGAATCAGGCGTGTTTATAAGAGCGGAGGAGGCGTCTGTTGGATGGTTCATGTCGACATTTTAACTTCCAGTCAGATCCTTGATCGCTGCAGGACGACGGTAAACACACACACACTTCCTGCTGGAGTGTGTGAGTGTGTTATTTGTGTAAATCTTCTCAATACGCTGCAGCTGCCTCTCCTCACGTTTCAATAAAACTCTGGTAATAGAATTACCCCCCTCCATCTGCCTGTGTGTCTGTGTGTGAGTGTGAGCTGGGTCTGATGTGATTGGTTTGCAGATGGCAGGGGTCGTCTGTGATTGGCCGGCAGGTGATCTGGGGGCGGGAGGTTAATGAGACAGCGAGGCGCAGAGACACGATCAAGATCTGGAGTTTGTTTTTCTGTTTTCTGTTGTTTTTCCTCCTAAATCTCTCTTTTTGTTTGATTATGGATTATTGACCAGACCTGACTCTATCAGAGTAAATCTTCATGAATGGATGAATGAAGTCGTCCATGGAGCTGTGGGAGAAATGAAACTGAAACATGCCCCCAAAAACCCCCACAGAAATGAGACTGTGGTCTCTAAAGGCTCATTCATAGACAGAGCTGTTCACAGAGATGGCCTTGCCCCTGAACAAGTGAAACCAGCGTTTAAACTCTGGCTTCAGTGTTTACTCAGGTTATCTTTGACTAACATTCACACTCGTTTGATCTGAAACATTTAAGTCTGCACAATCTCTGAAGCTTGCAGGTACAGACCAAACATTGCAATACCATCAGTGACCAGGGGGGCAGTGTGGAGTAATGAAACCAACATTTTAGGCCAGAGCAGCAAAACAGCAAAGAAGAACCATTCAAAACTGCTGGGACATTACTGGAACAAAGAGGGGGCAGTGATGCATCAGCAGGACTAGGAAACCCCCCCTATGGAGCCCAGACCCTGGTGGTGTGTGGATGAGGCAGCAGGATCACATGAGGAGTAGACTTATGGGACTCAGTGAGGTGGCTCTGAGGAGGAGACTGAGGGATGAGCAGAAGACCTGGATCTGGACTAGATGCTGATGAACTGGAGGGAGGCGGCTGGGGTGGAGGAGGGTGGCAGCTGCAACAACAGGCCAACTGAAAGAGAGGCTGATTTAAAATATGACAGCTGCATGATGATTGGCCCAATGAGGATGTGGTAGAATCTGATTAGCTGAGTACTCAAGAGTGAACGCCCATAATCAGCTGATCACCAGAGCGGGACGAGAGAAGAAGGGAGAGAGATGACGGAGTGGTGACTAATGAAGTAGTGAGGATCAGTCTTTGCTGTCAGATTTTAAAAGCACCAGAAGATCCAGGAATGAAAGTTTGAGTGAATTCAGGCTTTCTAGTTTTGTTCTTTCCAGGGTAGAACTCCAGTCTGCTGATCGCCCCCTGTGCAGCTTGACCTCTCTCTCTCTCTCCCTCTGTTTGCTCAAACACATTCCTGGGTTGCTACGGAAACAGCCGGTACACACAGACACATACATGCATACATGTGTTTTCACACATACACAAATAGACGTGACTGGACAGGCCTGGGCGATCGACAGTCAGGGGGAGAGAGAGAAGGAGGGGGATAAAGGCAGAGAGATGTAATCAATGATGAATTATGAAGGATGGACAGATGAGGAACAGAGAGAGGAAGCAAACAGACAAACAAGGGTAGGTCAGAGTGAACTCCCTGTGTCGTGTCTCTCTGCACATGCTCACTGCCGACTCTGCCGCTGTTTAGCGGCTGTCACCTGGGTGGTTTACCTGCCAGCACAGCTCATGGATGTGGGTTTATCAACGAGCACTCAACGGAGAGAGGACAGAATCAACAGAACCTTCCAGACTCTCCCGGTGCGTTGTCGTCTCCCTCTTTCGTTGTTCCTCGCCCTCTCTACGTGAGCGTCAGAGAGAGGAAGAGGAGCAGGGCGACGCCATGAAAGCACTTCTTGTCAGAATTTTAGTTTACAGAGAACGCTGGAGAACAGTCTGGAACAAGCTCCATGTTCTAGTCTGGACCATTTGGTTCTATTTTTAGAAACGTCTGCAGGCCGATCATAAACAGACCTCTCAGAAAAGAAGGGAAACTGAAACAGCTGACTGTTGGTCTGTGGTTCAGTAAACACCCAGAGATAATCCAGGAAATAGTCTCCTCCCTCTGCCAGATGATTGACAGGTGATCGTCTTACCTATCAGGTTATTGACGAACAAACGACTCATCACAAACAAACGATCCAATCAGAATGATTCATCACTGAAGAGGTCATAATCTTCATCAGCTGGATTCTTCTCTATCTCTCCCCTCATCAGCCTCTATTGTCCTCGCTCGCCCAACCTCTCCCTCCCATTTAGCCCGCATTTATCTCTCTTCTTCTCTCGTCTTCATCCTCCCCCTCTTCATCCTCCTCATCCTCTCCTTCCTCCCTTCCTGTCTCTCCTCTTCATCTTTATCCTCTTCATCCTCTCTTCCTCCCCTCCTCTCCCCTCCTCCCCTCTTCTCCTCTCCTCCTCCTCCTCCTCCCCTCCTCCCCTCTTCTCCTCCCCTCCCCTCTTCTCCTCCCCTGCCCTCCTCCCCTCTTCTCCTCCCCTCCCCTCTTCTCCTCCCCTCCCCTCTTCTCCTCCCCTCTTCTCCTCCCTTCGTTGATTAATCTCGTTGTTTTTCTAATCGATCGTCTGAGGGAGAATGGATCAGCTCCTCTAACTGGAGCTGAAATCAAACAAACAGGATAAACTGATGAAATTTACCATGTGAAGGTCGGTCTGTTTCCTTCAGAGATGATAGACATCATCATCAGAAAGGGGAGGAGTTTGTCTTAATAAATTAGCCCCTCCCCTTTCTCCTCTGTGGCGTGTATTTCCTCAGAACATTCCAGTAAAGGTTGAACGTTTTTACATTTTTCTCTTCCCTCTGTCTTGTTTGGGTTAAACTGTCATCTTCATTGATCTGTCCTGTCCCAGTTATGGGTCCTGTCCCAGTAATTGGTCCTGTCCCAGTGATAGGTCCTGTCCCAGTTATGGGTCCTGTCTCAGTAATGGGTCCTGTCCCAGTGATGGGTCCTGTCCCAGTGATTTTTCCTGTCCCAGTAATGGGTCCTGTCCTAGATTGGTTCTGTCCCAGTGATGGGTCCTGTCCAAGTGATTTTTCCTGTCCCAGTGATGGGTCCTGTCCCAGTAATTGGTCCTGTCCCAGTAATGGGTCCTGTCCCAGTTATGGGTCCTGTCCCAGTAATTGGTCCTGTCCCAGTGATAGGTCCTGCCCCAGTTATGGGTCCTGTCTCAGTAATGGGTCCTGTCCCAGTGATGGGTCCTGTCCCAGTGATTTTTCCTGTCCCAGTAATGGGTCCTGTCCTAGATTGGTTCTGTCCCAGTGATGGGTCCTGTCCCAGTGATGGGTCCTGTCCCGGTAATGGGTCCTGTCCCAGTGATAGGTCATGTCCCAGGTATGGGTCCTGTCCCAGTAATGGGTCCTGTCCCAGTGATAGGTCATGTCCCAGTTATTGGTCCTGTCCCAGTAATGGGTCCTGTCCCAGTTATGGGTCCTGTCCCAGTTATGGGTCCTGTCCCAGTAATGGGTCCTGTCCCAGTGATGGGTCCTGTCCCAGTAATTGGTCCTGTCCCAGTGATAGGTCCTGTCCCAGTTATGGGTCCTGTCTCAGTAATGGGTCCTGTCCCAGTGATGGGTCCTGTCCCAGTGATTTTTCCTGTCCCAGTAATGGGTCCTGTCCTAGATTGGTTCTGTCCCAGTGATGGGTCCTGTCCGAGTGATTTTTCCTGTCCCAGTGATGGGTCCTGTCCCAGTTATGGGTCCTGTGCCAGTAATGGGTCCTGTCCCAGTGATGGGTCCTGTCCCGGTAATGGGTCCTGTCCCAGTGATAGGTCATGTCCCAGGTATGGGTCCTGTCCCAGTAATGGGTCCTGTCCCAGTGATAGGTCATGTCCCAGTTATTGGTCCTGTCCCAGTAATGGGTCCTGTCCCAGTTATGGGTCCTGTCCCAGTTATGGGTCCTGTCCCAGTAATGGGTCCTGTCCCAGTGATGGGTCCTGTCCCAGTAATGGGTCCTGTCCCAGTGATAGGTCATGTCCCAGGTATGGGTCCTGTCCCAGTAATGGGTCCTGTCCCAGTGATAGGTCATGTCCCAGTTATTGGTCCTGTCCCAGTGATGGGTCCTGTCCCAGTGATGGGTCCTGTCCCAGTTATGGGTCCTGTCCCAGTGATGGGTCCTGTCCCAGTTATGGGTCCTGTCCCAGTAATTGGTCCTGTCCCAGTGATGGGTCCTGTCCCAGTAATGGGTCCTGTCCCAGTGATAGGTCATGTCCCAGGTATGGGTCCTGTCCCAGTAATGGGTCCTGTCCCAGTGATAGGTCATGTCCCAGTTATTGGTCCTGTCCCAGTAATGGGTCCTGTCCCAGTTATGGGTCCTGTCCCAGTTATGGGTCCTGTCCCAGTAATGGGTCCTGTCCCAGTGATGGGTCCTGTCCCAGTAATGGGTCCTGTCCCAGTGATAGGTCCTGTCCCAGTTATGGGTCCTGTCCCAGTAATGGATCCTGTCCCAGTGATAGGTCCTGTCCCAGTGATGGGTCCTGTCCCAGTTATGGGTCCTGTCCCAGTGATGGGTCCTGTCCCAGTTATGGGTCCTGTCCCAGTAATTGGTCCTGTCCCAGTGATGGGTCCTGTCCCAGTTATGGGTCCTGTCCCAGTAATGGGTCCTGTCCCAGTGATGGGTCCTGTCCCAGTGATTTTTCCTGTCCCAGTAATGGGTTCTGTCCCAGTGATTTTTCCTGTCCCAGTGATGGGTCCTGTCCCAGTAATGGGTCCTGTCCCAGATTTGTTCTGTCCCAGTGATGGGTCCTGTCCCAGTGATTTTTCCTGTCCCATTGATTGGTCCTGTCCCACTTATAGGTCCTGTCCCAGTGATGGGTCATGTCCCAGTGATCGGTCCTGTCCCAGTTATGGGTCCTGTCCCAGTAATTGGTCCTGTCCCAGTGATCGGTCCTGTCCCAGTTATGGGTCCTGTCCCAGTGATGGGTCCTGTCCCAGTGATTTTTCCTGTCCCAGTAATGGGTCCTGTCCTAGATTGGTTCTGTCCCAGTAATGGGTCCTGTCCCAGTAATTGGTCCTGTCCCATTGATAGGTCCTGTCCCAGTGATGGGTCCTGTCCCAGTGATAGGTCCTGTCCCAGTGATGGGTCCTGTCCCAGTGATTTTTCCTGTCCCAGTAATGGGTCCTGTCCCAGTGATGGGTCCTGTCCCAGTTATGGGTCCTGTCCCAGTAATGGGTCCTGTCCCAGTAATGGGTCCTGTCCCAGTAATGGGTCCTGTCCCAGTGATAGGTCATGTCCCAGGTATGGGTCCTGTCCCAGTAATGGGTCCTGTCCCAGTGATAGGTCATGTCCCAGTAATTGGTCCTGTCCCAGTTATGGGTCCTGTCCCAGTGATGGGTCCTGTCCCAGTTATGGGTCCTGTCCCAGTGATGGGTCCTGTCCCAGTTATGGGTCCTGTCCCAGTAATTGGTCCTGTCCCAGTGATGGGTCCTGTCCCAGTAATGGGTCCTGTCCCAGTGATAGGTCATGTCCCAGGTATGGGTCCTGTCCCAGTAATGGGTCCTGTCCCAGTGATAGGTCATGTCCCAGTTATTGGTCCTGTCCCAGTAATGGGTCCTGTCCCAGTTATGGGTCCTGTCCCAGTTATGGGTCCTGTCCCAGTAATGGGTCCTGTCCCAGTGATGGGTCCTGTCCCAGTAATGGGTCCTGTCCCAGTGATAGGTCCTGTCCCAGTTATGGGTCCTGTCCCAGTAATGGATCCTGTCCCAGTGATAGGTCCTGTCCCAGTGATGGGTCCTGTCCCAGTTATGGGTCCTGTCCCAGTGATGGGTCCTGTCCCAGTTATGGGTCCTGTCCCAGTAATTGGTCCTGTCCCAGTGATGGGTCCTGTCCCAGTTATGGGTCCTGTCCCAGTAATGGGTCCTGTCCCAGTGATGGGTCCTGTCCCAGTGATTTTTCCTGTCCCAGTAATGGGTTCTGTCCCAGTGATTTTTCCTGTCCCAGTGATGGGTCCTGTCCCAGTAATGGGTCCTGTCCCAGATTGGTTCTGTCCCAGTGATGGGTCCTGTCCCAGTGATTTTTCCTGTCCCATTGATTGGTCCTGTCCCACTTATAGGTCCTGTCCCAGTGATGGGTCATGTCCCAGTGATCGGTCCTGTCCCAGTTATGGGTCCTGTCCCAGTAATTGGTCCTGTCCCAGTGATCGGTCCTGTCCCAGTTATGGGTCCTGTCCCAGTGATGGGTCCTGTCCCAGTGATTTTTCCTGTCCCAGTAATGGGTCCTGTCCTAGATTGGTTCTGTCCCAGTAATGGGTCCTGTCCCAGTAATGGGTCCTGTCCCAGATTGGTTCTGTCCCAGTTATGGGTCCTGTCCCAGTAATTGGTCCTGTCCCATTGATAGGTCCTGTCCCAGTGATGGGTCCTGTCCCAGTGATAGGTCCTGTCCCAGTGATGGGTCCTGTCCCAGTGATTTTTCCTGTCCCAGTAATGGGTCCTGTCCCAGTGATGGGTCCTGTCCCAGTGATGGGTCACGTCCCAGTGATGGGTCCTGTCCCAGTGATTTTTCCTGTCCCAGTAATGGGTCCTGTCCCAGTAATGGGTCCTGTCCCAGATTGGTTCTGTCCCAGTAATGGGTCCTGTCCCAGTGATGGGTCCTCTCCCAGTGATGGGTCACTTCCCAGTTATGGGTCCTGTCCCAGTGATGGGTCCTGTCCCAGTGATAGGTCCTGTCTTAGATTGGTTCTGTCCCAGTGATGGGTCCTGTCCCAGTGATGGGTCATGTCCCAGTGATGGGTCCTATCCCAGTGATAGGTCCTTTCCCAGATGGGTTCCGTCCCAGTAATGGGTCCTCTCCCAGTGATGGGTCCTGTCCCAGTGATAGGTCCTGTCTTAGATTGGTTCTGTCCCAGTGATGGGTCCTGTCCCAGTGATTTTTCCTGTCCCAGTAATGGATCCTGTCCCAGTGATGGGTCCTGTCCCAGTGATGGGTCATGTCCCAGTGATGGGTCCTGTCCCAGTGATTTTTCCTGTCCCAGTGATAGGTCCTGTCCCAGTGATGGGTCATGTCCCAGTGATGGGTCCTGTCCCAGTAATGGGTCCTGTCCCAGATTGGTTCTGTCCCAGTGATGGGTCCTGTCCCAGTGATTTTTCCTGTCCCATTGATTGGTCCTGTCCCACTTATAGGTCCTGTCCCAGTGATGGGTCCTGTCCCAGTGATTTTTCCAGTCCCAGTAATGGGTCCTGTCCCAGTGATGGGACCTGTCCCAGTGATCGGTCACGTTCCAGTGATGGGCCCTGTCCCAGTAATGGGTCCTGTCCTAGATTGGTTCTGTCCCAGTAATGGGTCCTGTCCCAGTGATGGGTCCTGTCCCAGTGATTTTTCCTGTCCCAGTAATGGGTTCTGTCCCAGTGATTTTTCCTGTCCCAGTGATGGGTCCTGTCCCAGTTATGGGTCCTGTCCCAGTGAGGGGTCCTGTCCCAGTTATGGGTCCTGTCCCAGTAATTGGTCCTGTCCCAGTGATGGGTCCTGTCCCAGTTATGGGTCCTGTCCCAGTAATGGGTCCTGTCCCAGTGATGGGTCCTGTCCCAGTGATTTTTCCTGTCCCAGTAATGGGTTCTGTCCCAGTGATTTTTCCTGTCCCAGTGACTGGTCCTGTCCCAGTAATGGGTCCTGTCCCAGATTGGTTCTGTCCCAGTGATGGGTCCTGTCCCAGTGATTTTTCCTGTCCCATTGATTGGTCCTGTCCCACTTATAGGTCCTGTCCCAGTGATGGGTCATGTCCCAGTGATCGGTCCTGTCCCAGTTATGGGTCCTGTCCCAGTAATTGGTCCTGTCCCAGTGATCGGTCCTGTCCCAGTTATGGGTCCTGTCCCAGTGATGGGTCCTGTCCCAGTGATTTTTCCTGTCCCAGTAATGGGTCCTGTCCTAGATTGGTTCTGTCCCAGTAATGGGTCCTGTCCCAGTAATGGGTCCTGTCCCAGATTGGTTCTGTCCCAGTTATGGGTCCTGTCCCAGTAATTGGTCCTGTCCCATTGATAGGTCCCGTCCCAGTGATGGGTCCTGTCCCAGTGATAGGTCCTGTCCCAGTGATGGGTCCTGTCCCAGTGATTTTTCCTGTCCCAGTAATGGGTCCTGTCCCAGTGATGGGTCCTGTCCCAGTGATGGGTCACGTCCCAGTGATGGGTCCTGTCCCAGTGATTTTTCCTGTCCCAGTAATGGGTCCTGTCCCAGTAATGGGTCCTGTCCCAGATTGGTTCTGTCCCAGTAATGGGTCCTGTCCCAGTGATGGGTCCTGTCCCAGTGATGGGTCACTTCCCAGTTATGGGTCCTGTCCCAGTTATGGGTCCTGTCCCAGTGATAGGTCCTGTCTTAGATTGGTTCTGTCCCAGTGATGGGTCCTGTCCCAGTGATGGGTCATGTCCCAGTGATGGGTCCTATCCCAGTGATAGGTCCTTTCCCAGATGGGTTCCGTCCCAGTAATGGGTCCTCTCCCAGTGATAGGTCCTGTCTTAGATTGGTTCTGTCCCAGTGATGGGTCCTGTCCCAGTGATTTTTCCTGTCCCAGTAATGGATCCTGTCCCAGTGATGGGTCCTGTCCCAGTGATGGGTCATGTCCCAGTGATGGGTCCTGTCCCAGTGATTTTTCCTGTCCCAGTGATAGGTCCTGTCCCAGTGATGGGTCATGTCCCAGTGATGGGTCCTGTCCCAGTAATGGGTCCTGTCCCAGATTGGTTCTGTCCCAGTGATGGGTCCTGTCCCGGTGATTTTTCCTGTCCCATTGATTGGTCCTGTCCCACTTATAGGTCCTGTCCCAGTGATGGGTCCTGTCCCAGTGATTTTTCCAGTCCCAGTAATGGGTCCTGTCCCAGTGATGGGACCTGTCCCAGTGATCGGTCACGTTCCAGTGATGGGCCCTGTCCCAGTAATGGGTCCTGTCCTAGATTGGTTCTGTCCCAGTAATGGGTCCTGTCCCAGTGATGGGTCATGTCCCAGTGATGGGTCATGTCCCAGTGACGGGTCATGTCCCAGTGATCTGTGGCGATGCTGACGTCTGAGTCCCCTTGGTCTCTGAGGTCCAGGTTCTTATGTGTTTGTGCTGGAACCCTGGTCAGGTCCTGGTTTTGGCTCTTTAGCGTGGGGTCTTGTTGATGCTGTTTAGAGGCCATCTGCCTGTTAAAGCCCTGTATCAACAGTGGTGTTCAGGAGTCCCAGTGCCGTGTGTTTCTTACAGTGAATGGTATATAGTTATAATTCTTCTGGTTTTTCACAGCTCAGTGTAATGACTGGAGTAACTTTTAGTCAGATTAACTGAGGTTAATCGGGTGGAGATGTGGTCTGAGTCCGGACTCTGTCGACTTCTCTGCTGGTTAATGGTTCTCAGAGGACAGTTCGGGTCATTTTTAAATTAATTCACTGATTTTTTTGTGTTTTTTAGAAACTTCAGTGTCTTTAAAATATTCCAGACTTTTTAGCTCAGTGAAATGAAGCCATCATTCAGAGATCAGGCAGCCAATCACTGCTGCTCTCCCTCTGTCACCATGGAGACGCCCTTCAACCCAATGACACACACGCACGGCAGCGGAAAAACAAGCGAGTGATTTGAATTTCATAGAAACTTTAGTGAGACAAAGAGCGACAGACAGAGTGAGTGACGGCGGCGGAGGCTGGAGCAAACTTTTAGAGCTTTAAAGTGAAAAACAGTTTTATTTTGAAGTCGTCCAATTAAAGATCCTCTCTGCTGACAAACTGCTGCCTCTGTTCTCACATCTGTCTGCTCTGGATCTGTGCTAGTCTGACTGCTGAGGAGTGAAGGAGGTCACATACTGGAGGTCTGAGTCCTGGTTTAAGCTCCAGAGTGATGGCAGGAGCGTTTCTGAGCAGACTCAGCCTTACCTTTGACCTCTGATCATTTATTTTCTCACAAACTCACACAGAAGGTTCCACGGGGTTCTAAAGTCCTCCATACTCTTCAGCTCTAAAACGGCTCAGACCTCCATCAGGGCTTCCATGTGCTTTTATTTTGAAATCTGGACTCTGTCGCTGTGTTCCACCTGATTTTATTTTGTGCTTTGTTTTTAACGAGGTGTCACTTCCTGTGTGCAGGCTCGTCCTTCCTGTTTGTGAACACGTCTGGCCGTTACACCGGTGAGCGTGCTCAGATGATGCTGCCTCCGCTCAGAGAAAACGATACGCACTGCCTCAACTTCATGTTCTACAGGGCGGGGGGGCGGGAGGGGGCGGCTCCCGCCACGCTCAACGTCTACATCAGAGGTAAGCACACACACACACACACCCACTCACACACACCATCAGTCTCCATGTTTGTCAACCGAGCTTTGTTGAGAGTCCAAAAATGTCCAAAAGTTGCCAACTATGGCCGACAATGGAGAAAATACAGCTGCAGCTGGTGATGTCATCCTTTAAAGCTGGTCTCAGTCCTGGACCCCCCTTAGACTGGTCTCAGTCCTAGACTCCTCTAGACTCTGGTCTCAGTCCTGGACCCCCCTTAGACTGGTCTCAGTCCTAGACTCCTCTAGACTCTGGTCTCAGTCCTGGACCCCCCTTAGACTGGTCTCAGTCCTAGACTCCTCTAGACTCTGGTCTCAGTCCTGGACCCCCCTTAGACTGGTCTCAGTCCTAGACTCCTCTAGACTCTAGTCTCAGTCCTTGACTCCTCTAGACTTTGGTCTCAGTCCTGGACCCCCCTTAGACTGGTCTCACTCTGGTCCAGCAGTAGGAGGTCTCCAGGACTAAGTCATTAGGGATCTGGATCTGGAGCTTGTGGTGTTCATTCTGTTTTTTCTTCCCTGCAGAGAACAACAGTCCTCTGGGAGTTCCGGTCTTCAACTCCTCAGGCCCCGCCTACCACATCTGGAAAGGGGTGGAGCTTGCTGTATCTACCTTCTGGCCAAACCACTACCAGGTAACCAATCACCAACTGTCTCGCTGTTTTCACATCAGCACCACGTCTCTCTGTTCTGGTCTGTCTGAAGTCCAGATTATCTCTCACCAAACATTCAGTCAGGATAAAGGAGTAAGAGACGTGGGTCAGGTTTAGACCCTAGACCCTAGACCAGCTGAGAACCACTGATCTACTCAGTACTATGGAGCTGAATCGGCCCTGGATCGCTGTGCATTGGCGCCACCCGCGCTGACGGTGTGCTTTCTGACGTCAGAACAAGGCCTCTGGGTTTCTGTGCTGCAGGAACACTCACGGTCTCTGGATGTGGTTGATCCACATTGAAAGCTCCTTTATGTGGCTTTTAGAGCTCTGTCATCTCAGAGCTGTATGAGGGCTGAAGCTAATTGGTTCACCACACTCACACAATAGCAGGAAGTTATTTTCTCTCTCTACGGGAACCCTCTGATGCCAAAAAGCTTTCTTTTTGCTGCAGTCTGCACCTGGCAGACAAAGAGCAGGGCTGAACCGGCTCCCTATTACTGACTGAATCTGTTTAGAATATTTGGATTATCGTAAAACCCCACAGCAGGGCTGTGAAATTTATGAGACTGCTCACCCTGTCTCTGAGCAGAGCTCGCAGGATTGGTCCATCCTCTACCTGTCCACCTGATGCATTATGGGAAAATGGCAGAGGAATGAGAAAAGCTCTGCTAACTAACGCTCACAGGTGTTGATGTTTGCTACTAGACCATCCCATCATCACAGCAGGCGTCACTAATTAGCAGCATCACCACGGCAACAACAGATCGACCTCGTTAGTGGGAGGGAGTTAACGAGGGAGAGAGAGAAAGAAGAATGGATGGAGAGAGGACAGGGAGGAGGAAAGGAACAGAGAGAAGGAAAGGGTAGAAGGGAAGAGGAAAGGATTTAAAGTAGGGTGAATGACAAGAAGAAAGGAAGGAGGGATGAAAATGAGAAGACGAAGAAAACGATTGGTGGGCGACAGAGGACAGAAGGAAAGGTGTCAGAGAAGAAGGAATGAAAGAGTTAAAACAGGGCCCATAAAGGAGAGAAGAGAGGGGAAGGAGAGAGGATGAAAGGAAAGGAGAGGAAAGAGGATGGTCTAAGGAAGGAGGGAGAGCAAAAGGGAAGGAGGGAGGAAGAAAAGAAGGGAGGTGAGGACAAAGAGAAGGATGGAGGAAAGCAGAGAACAGCACAGGGAAGGAGGGAAAGAGAAAAGGGATAAGAGGAAAAGAAAGGGAATGAGGAGGTGATAAATGGAAGGACAGAAGGGTAGGGAGGAGGAGAGTAGGATGGAGGGAAGGACAAAGAAAAGGAGAGTGACTGGAGGGCAGATAGGGATTTGATAAGAAAGGGAAGGACAAAGGGAAGGAGGGAAGGAATGAAGTGGAGAAGCCCAGAGTCAGCGGGGCTGGCGGCGGCCGAGTGAGCGCAGAGGCGGTGAAACAGCGCGGTGGGAGGAGCAGGAAGCAGAGAAGAAGAATGAAGGGAAAAGGAGTCAGAGGAAGGAGAGGAGGAGGACTTCCTGTTTTTGGGTGCCGACAGGAAGTGTGTGCCGCCAGTTTCCGTAGCGATAAGGCTGGAATGTCCACGTCGAGGTGAAGTGGTTAACGGTCAGGGATTACGGTCAGGGAGGAGGAGGGCTGAAACACCTCAGTAACAGTTCTCAGATTAAATAGGACAGAAGAGCTAGACTGGAACAGCCAGGTATCAGGTTTAGAGGGCAACGACCTTCCACAGAGGGCCGGGAAGATTTAGACAGACTTATCCCTGAATAAATGTGAAGTCATCATTTAAAAACAGTTTATTAACTCAGGTTTGTTCTGTCTTAAACACTGGTACTCAACCTTACTCTCCCAAAGAGCCACATTGTCTAAAAAATACTTTAGCGAGAGCCAGAATACAAACCGGGAATGTAAGGTAGATAATGGATCAGATAATCTGTAGTTGAAATGAAATAAAACTGTGAATTGGTGGATAATTATGGGGTTAATGAGATACAAATGTCTGTGTAGAGTCAGAAGAACCAATCTGTCACTGATAATGAGCAGATATTTATTTTATTTATCACTGACATCAGGATAAAACCTTGGATCTCAATTTTCATGATTTTAATTTGTTTTTATAAATCATTTTTATATCATTTTTATGAATTATAAACTTTTCTTTCCCTGAAAAGTGATCATTTTGGAGATGCCAGTCTTTGGCCCAACACCAGCATTATGAAAGTTCCACCTGGCCTAAAGATTTTTCAGATATTAGAATGAGCTGAGTTTGAGCTCTGAGATGCTTTTCAAAGAAAATGATGAATGATGGCTGGCTGTTTGGGTATTTATAGCTCACACTGGGGCCTTTACTGGAGTTCTGTGGCTTTATTAACATAGAAGAGATGCTTTCTAATTTTTCTGTACTCATTATTAACCCTTTAGTTAAAGGGGGAGGGGCCATTCGTTAAGGGGGAGGGGCCTCATATTGGTCTTTGCCCTGGGCCTCCAAATGACTCAAACCAGCCCTGCCTCACACCTGCAGCTCTCCAGACACATCGTTTCACCCTGCCTCATTCTGGAGCTTTGGTTTTATATTTCTGCTCTTTTGACGATATTTACGATCGTTAGTGCATTAAAGATCAAATCAAACACCCACGTTTGGACAACTTTCACTAGATACTAGATATGACGTCATCTCCACGTGTGATCCGTGTGAGTTATGCTGGCTGATGACGCGCATCGGCATAATTGTCAAAAGATCTGTGTGTGAGAGAGCATCGGCAGGATGTGGCTGGAGAAAAAGTTAAAACGAGGAAATGGGAAGCTTCGGATTAAACACCTCGATGAATGAGTAAACTGAAGAGACGCAGCACCGGCGGACCTTCTCTGCTCTTTTCACTTACACATTCTCCACCGTGAAACAGAGCAAGGAACACTAACCCTGCTTATCCTAACATCCTTTTATTTTGGATGCTTTCATCATTCTACTTTGACCACAGAGACAGAAATATTAATGTGAGTCAGACCATGCTTTAAAGATAAAGTTTTAAAATGTTTGTAAGTGTTGACATCATTACTTTCAAAGGCAGAGGATGGAATGTTTTATATGCTTCCGTGACATCATCTTCAAAGGCAGAGGATGGAATGTTTAACAAGCTTCCATGACATCATCATCTTCAAAGGCAGAGGATGGAATGTTTTATAAGCCTTCATGACATCATTTTCAAAGGCAGAGAATGGAATGTTTTATGAGCTTCCATGATATCATCGTCTTCAAAGGCAGAGGATGGAATGTTTAACAAGCTTCCATGACATCATCATCTTCAAAGGCAGAGGACGACACGTTTTATAAGCTTCCTTGACATCATCATCTTCAAAGGCAGAGGATGGAATGTTTTATGAGCTTCCATGACATCATCATCTTCAAAGGCAGAGGATGGAATGTTTTATGAGCTTCCATGACATCATCATCTTCAAAGGCAGAGGATGGAATGTTTTACAAGCTTCCATGACATCATCATCTTCAAAGGCAGAGGATGGAATGTTTTATGAGCTTCCGTGATATCATCGTCTTCAAAGGCAGAGGATGGAATGTTTAACAAGCTTCCATGACATCATCATCTTCAAAGGCAGAGGACAAAATGTTTTATAAGCTTCCTTGACATCATCATCTTCAAAGCAGAGGATGGAATGTTTTGTGAGCTTCCATGACATCATCATCTTCAAAGGCAGAGGATGGAATGTTTTATAAACGTCCATGACATCATCTTTTTCAAAGGCAGAGGATGGAATGTTTTATAAGCTTCCATGACATCATCATCTTCAAAGGCAGAGGATGGAATGTTTTATAAGCTTCTGGACATCATCTTCAAAGGCAGAGAATGAAATGTTTTATAAACGTCCATGACATCATCTTTTTCAAAGGCAGAGGATGGAATGTTTTATAAGCTTCCATGACATCATCATCTTCAAAGGCAGAGGATGGAATGTTTTATAAGCTTCCATGACATCATCTTCAACGGCAGAGGATGGAATGTTTTATAAGCTTCCATGACATCATCTTCAACGGCAGAGGATGGAATGTTTTATAAGCTTCCATGACATCATATTCAACGGCAGAGGATGGAATGTTTAACAAGCTTCCATGACATCATCATCTTCAATGGCAGAGGATGGAATGTTTAATAAGCTTCCATTACATCATCATCTTCAAAGGCAGAGGATGGAATGTTTTACAAGCTTCCTTGACATCATCTTCTTCAAAGGCAGAGGATGGAATGTTTAACAAGCTTCCATGACATCCCCCTTCAAAGGCAGAGGATGGAATGTTTAATAAGCTTCAATGACATCATCATTTTCAAAGGTAGAGTATGGAATGTTTTATAAGCTTCCATGACATCATCATCTTCAAAGGCAGAGGATGGAATGTTTTACAAGCTTCCATGACATCGTCATCTTCAAAGGCAGATGATGGAATGTTTAATAAGCTCCCATGACATCATCATTTTTAACGGCAGAGGATGGAATGTTTTACAAGCTTCCATGACATCATCTTCTTCAAAGGCAGAGTATGGAATGTTTAATAAGCTTCCATGACATCATCTCCAAAGGCAGAGGATGGAATGTTTTATGAGCTTCCATGACATCATTATCTTCAATTGCAGAGGATGGAATGTTTAATAAGCTTCCATGACATCATCATCTTCAAAGGCAGAGGACGAAATGTTTTATAAGCTTCCATGACATCATCATCTTCAAAGGCAGAGGATGGAAGGTTTTATGAGCTTCCTTGACATCATTATCTTCAAAGGCAGAGAATGGAATGTTTTATGAGCTTCCATGACATCATCATCTTCAAAAGAAGAGAATGGAAGGTTTTATAAGCTTCTGTGACATCATCATCTTCAAAGGCAGAGGATGAAATGTTTTATAAGCTTCCATGACATCATTATCTTCAAAGGCAGAGTATGAAATGTTTTATGAGCTTCCATGACATCATCATCTTCAAAGGCAGAGGATGAAATGTTTTATGAGCTTCCATGACATCATCATCTTCAAAGGCAGAGGATGGAATGTTTTATAAGCTTCCTTGACATCATCATCTTCAAAGGCAGAGGATGGAATGTTTTATAAGCTTCCATGACATCATCTTCTTCAAAGGTAGAGTATGGAATGTTTTATAAGCTTCCATGACATCATCATCTTCAAAGGCAGAGGATGGAATGTTTTACAAGCTTCCATGACATCATCATCTTCAAAGGCAGAGGATGGAATGTTTTATAAGCTTCCATGACATCATCATCTTCAAAGACAGAGGATGGAATGTTTTATAAGCCTTCATGACATCATTTTCAAAGGCAGAGAATGGAATGTTTTATGAGCTTCCATGATATCATCGTCTTCAAAGGCAGAGGATGGAATGTTTAACAAGCTTCCATGACATCATCATCTTCAAAGGCAGAGGACAACACGTTTTATAAGCTTCCTTGACATCATCATCTTCAAAGGCAGAGGATGGAATGTTTTATGAGCTTCCATGACATCATCATCTTCAAAGGCAGAGGATGGAATGTTTTATGAGCTTCCATGACATCATCATCTTCAAAGGCAGAGGATGGAATGTTTTACAAGCTTCCATGACATCATCATCTTCAAAGGCAGAGGACGAAATGTTTTATAAGCTTCCTTGACATCATCATCTTCAAAGGCAGAGGATGGAATGTTTTATGAGCTTCCGTGATATCATCGTCTTCAAAGGCAGAGGATGGAATGTTTAACAAGCTTCCATGACATCATCATCTTCAAAGGCAGAGGACAAAATGTTTTATAAGCTTCCTTGACATCATCATCTTCAAAGGCAGAGGATGGAATGTTTTGTGAGCTTCCATGACATCATCATCTTCAAAGGCAGAGGATGGAATGTTTTATAAGCTTCCATGACATCATTATCTTCGAAGGCAGAGGATGGAATGTTTTATAAGCTTCCATGACATCATCTTCAAAGGCAGAGGATGGAATGTTTTATGAGCTTCAGTGATATCATCGTCTTCAAAGGCAGAGGATGGAATGTTTAACAAGCTTCCATGACATCATCATTTTCAAAGGCAGAGTATGAAATGTTTTATAAGCTTCCTTGACATCATCATCTTCAAAGGCAGAGGATGGAATGTTTAACAAGCTTCCATGACATCATTATCTTCGAAGGCAGAGGATGGAATGTTTTATAAGCTTCCATGACATCATCTTCAAAGGCAGAGGATGGAATGTTTTATGAGCTTCAGTGATATCATCGTCTTCAAAGGCAGAGGATGGAATGTTTAACAAGCTTCCATGACATCATCATTTTCAAAGGCAGAGTATGAAATGTTTTATAAGCTTCCTTGACATCATCATCTTCAAAGGCAGAGGATGGAATGTTTAACAAGCTTCCATGATATCATCGTCTTCAAAGGCAGAGGATGGAATGTTTAACAAGCTTCCATGACATCATCATCCTCAAAGGCAGAGGACGAAATGTTTTATAAGCTTCCTTGACATCATCATCTTCAAAGGCAGAGGATGGAATGTTTTATGAGCTTCCATGACATCATCATCTTCAAAGGCAGAGGATGGAATGTTTTATGAGCTTCCATGACATCATCATCTTCAAAGGCAGAGGATGGAATGTTTTTTGAGCTTCCATGACATTATCATCTTTAAAGGCAGAGGATGGAATGTTTTATGAGCTTCCATGACATCCCCCTCAAAGGCAGTGGGCGGAATCTTTGTTAATCTAAGGATGTTTTGGGCTTTTCCCATCTTTTTTTGTCTAAAGCCATATTTGTCAACTTTTGGAAAAGTGGGTGGAGCTTGAGAGAAGCGGGGTTCCTCTTCACATCACTTTTCCAAAGGTTACCAACAAAGTTCAGTCAATAACAGGAAATGTTTGTTTGTATTTATGTTCTAATAATGACAGAGATATCAATGGTCTCCCTCATATTGATTATATTGATGATTTCACATTATTCATTGTGATGATTTCCTATCAATAGTATTGATCATCTGTCATTGATCTGTGTCTGTAGGTGGTGTTCGAGGCAGTCAGCAACGGTCAGAGAGGAATCCTGGCCATCAAGGACATCACTCTGCAGGGACACCAGTGCTGTGAGTATAGAAACACTCTCTCACTCAGAGAAAGGCCCCGCCCCCGTGTAGAACAGGCCCTTAATTGTTTAACGAGGTTTGGCTGCTTAATTGGATAACGATGTTAAAAGTTGAGCTGGCATCCAGAATCAAGGTCAGCGTACATGCAGACGGGGAGCTCATTAAAATATAAATTGATTAGCGTGGACTTTGATCCATCCGTCTGTTTATCTACCTGCCTGTCCAACGCTCGTATTTCTGATGCTGCTTTGTTTTTTTTGTAGCCACACACACAGAGCCTCAAACGCACACACATTTCAGCAGCCTGTGTGTGTGTGTGTTTCCAATCAGCTGATTGGTCGGTGTGGAGGTAAAAACCAGCAGCAGAAACAGCTCAGGTCAAGGATGTTTACTAAGATTTAACACAGGATCCATTCGCTGATTGGATCAGAGGTTCTGCTGCCTTGCTTAGGAGTACAGGGGAGAGGTTATCTGTTACCATGGTGATAGACAGGTAGGAATGTCATCAGTGTAACCTCTGACCTCTGTGTGTTTTCAGTGAGCACGCCTCACTTCCTGCACATCAAAGGCGTGGAGGTGAACGCCGGGCAGACGGCGACATTTCACTGCACCGTCAACGGACGACCACAGAGCAACCTGCTTCTCTACCTGCAGGTAGGGTCATTACATCATTATGATGTCATCAATACATCATCAACACACCATCAAAAATACGTCTACACCTCACATCCTCAATGCATTATCAATCAGTCATGAACAGATACTCAGACAGTCATCAATACGTCATCAGACCATCAACAGAACCCTGACAGCACGACTGGTGGCTCATGTGGTGTTAATCTGGCAAACGTGTAAGGGCCAAATGATAATCATGCATGTTACTATCCCTCCACCTCCTCCATCCCAGCACCCTCATATGGCGACATTACATTTTGGTTCCTGCACCATCTTCTGCTACGATTGACTGCACGCCTGTCTGTCTGTGCTGGTTTGCACGCCACACCGTTGCTCCAGTTGTCCCTCATCCCTCTCAGAAGACTTCATGGGTGTACTGGTTTGAAGCTGGTGCCATGAAGAAATCATAAATATGTACAGATTTTCTATAAAACCCATGATTGTAGTGAGGCTCTCGGCCTGGATAATAGCTGGTTTCATCTTGGTAGAGGCCTGGCGGTGTCATGGTTCAGAGATGGCTTCTGAACACTAGGGCCTGATTTGGGTCGTCATTCACTTCTGAATGTGGGCCATAACTCAGCTGTTCATCTGGCCCAGATTAGATCAGGTCCAGTCCAGTCAAAGTTTATTTATAGATCTCAGTTTAAAGAAACAGACACTGACCAGAGCTCTGTACCAGGTAAATGAACATTTATCTAATAAAACATGAAATAACTAAGACGAGGTAGGAAACGAGACCATTGAAGAATAATTAGGAACAAAGATAAAACCAGTAAAATGATGTGAAATATCAAATAATCTGAGACATGTGAAGAAATGAAGTCAGTTAGAGTTGAAGCCAAAGGAAATGTGCAGTCAGGGACGTACAGCTCTACATAAACTGTTCTGACCTCCTTCACTTCTTTCACTTTTCATAGTTCAGCCTGATGTTAGAGGTGTTTCAATTCAGTTTTTCTCTCTTTAGTCTACACCCAGTACCCATCAGGACAATTCAGCTAATTAATCATCAAAACATCATCAATACATCATCAATACATCATCAATATGTCATCAATACGTCATCAATACTTCATCAATACGTCATCAATACTTCATCAATACATCATCAATACATCATCAATACGTCATCAATACATCATCAATACATCATCAATACATCATCAATATGTCATCAATACTTCATCAATACATCATCAATACATCATCAATACATCATCAATATGTCATCAATACCTCATCAATACATCATCAATACATCATCAATACATCATCAATACGTCATCAATACATCATCAATACGTCATCAATACATCATCAATATGTCATCAATACTTCATCAATACATCATCAATACATCATCAATATGTCATCAATACCTCATCAATACATCATCAATACATCATCAATACATCATCAATACCTCATCAATACATCATCAATACATCATCAATATGTCATCAATACTTCATCAATACATCATCAATACATCATCAATACGTCATCAATACCTCATCAATACATCATCAATACATCATCAATACCTCATCAATACATCATCAATACATCATCAATACATCACAATATATCATCAAGACATCAACATGACTTGAGGGCATCATCAATAATCATCTTTTATTCATCAATACTTCTTCACACATTCTGATTGTTAGCCATTTTAGATTTTTGGTTTGAAAAGTGTATAGTTGTTATTTAATGTCCTTTTTATATTCCATAGATTTTATAAATGCAGTATATTTTATGAATAGTGTGTTTTTGTGTGTATTTGTGTATATTTTGTGTGTATTTGTGTATATTTTGTGTGTATTTGTGTATATTTTGTGTATAGTGTGTATTTTGTGTATATTTTGTGTATTTGTGTATATTTTGTGTATTTTATGTATATTTTGTGTATATTTTGTGTGTATATTTTGTGTATTTGTGTATATTTTGTGTATTTTATGTATATTTTGTGTATATTTTGTGTGTATATTGTTCATCTTTTGCATATAGTGTGTATTTTGTGTATATTTTGTGTATTTGTGTATATTTTGTGTATTTGTGTATATTTTGTGTATTTTATGTATATTTTGTGTATATTTTGTGTTTATTTTGTTCATCATTTGCATATAGTGTGTATTTTGTGTATATTTTGTGTATATTGTGTTCATCTTTTGTGTATAGTGTGTATTTCGTGTATATTTTGTGTATATTTTGTGTTTATTGTTTTCATCTTTTGCGAATAGTGTGTATTTTGTGTATATTTTGTGCATATTTTGTGTGTATTTTGTGTATATTGTGTTCATCTTTTGTGTATAGTGTGTATTTCTGTGTATATTTTGTGTATATTGTGTTCATCTTTTGTGTATAGTGTGTATTTCTGTGTATATTTTGTGTATATTGTGTTCATCTTTTGTGTATAGTGTATTTCTGTGTATATTTTGTATATATTGTGTTCATCTTTTGTGTATAGGGTATATTTGGTGTATATTTTGTATATATGTATATATTGAGTTCATTTTTTGTGTATAGTGTATATTTTGTGTATATTTTGTGTATATTGTGTTCATCTTTTGTGTATAGTGTGTATTTTGTGTATATTGTGTTCATCTTTTGTGTATAGTGTGTATTTTGTGTATATTGTGTTCATCTTTTGTGTATAGTGTGTATTTTGTGTATATTGTGTTCATCTTTTGTGTATAGTGTGTTTTGTGTATATTTTGTGTATATTGTGTTCATCTTTTGTGTATTTTATGTATATTTTGTGTATATTTTGTGTGTATATTGTTCATCTTTTGCGTATAGTTAGTATTTTGTGTATATTTTGTGTATTTGTGTATATTTTGTGTATTTTATGTATATTTTGTGTATATTTTGTGTTTATTTTGTTCATCATTTGCGTATAGTGTGTATTTTGTGTATATTTTGTGTATATTGTGTTCATCTTTTGTGTATAGTGTGTATTTCGTGTATATTTTGTGTATATTTTGTGTTTATTTTGTTCATCTTTTGCAAATAGTGTGTATTTTGTGTATATTTTGTGCATATTTTGTGTGTATTTTGTGTATATTGTGTTCATCTTTTGTGTATAGTGTGTATTTCTGTGTATATTTTGTGTATATTGTGTTCATCTTTTGTGTATAGTGTATTTCTGTGTATATTTTGTATATATTGTGTTCATCTTTTGTGTATAGGGTATATTTGGTGTATATTTTGTATATATGTATATATTGAGTTCATTTTTTGTGTATAGTGTGTATTTTGTGTATATTGTGTTCATCTTTTGTGTATAGGGTATATTTGGTGTATATTTTGTGTATATTTTGTGTATATTGTGTTCATCTTTTGTGTATAGTGTGTATTTTGTGTATATTGTGTTCATCTTTTGTGTATAGTGTGTATTTTGTGTATATTGTGTTCATCTTTTGTGTATAGTGTGTATTTTGTGTATATTGTGTTCATCTTTTGTGTATAGTGTGTATTTTGTGTAAATTGTGTTCATCTTTTGTGTATAGTGTATATTTTGTGTATATTTTGTGTATATTGTGTTCATCTTTTGTGTATAGTGTGTATTTTGTGTATATTGTGTTCATCTTTTGTGTATAGTGTGTATTTCTGTGTATATTTTGTGTATATTGTGTTCATCTTTTGTGTATAGTGTATTTCTGTGTATATTTTGTATATATTGTGTTCATCTTTTGTGTATAGGGTATATTTGGTGTATATTTTGTATATATGTATATATTGAGTTCATTTTTTGTGTATAGTGTGTATTTTGTGTATATTGTGTTCATCTTTTGTGTATAGGGTATATTTGGTGTATATTTTGTGTATATTTTGTGTATATTGTGTTCATCTTTTGTGTATAGTGTGTATTTTGTGTATATTGTGTTCATCTTTTGTGTATAGTGTGTATTTTGTGTATATTGTGTTCATCTTTTGTGTATAGTGTGTATTTTGTGTATATTGTGTTCATCTTTTGTGTATAGTGTGTATTTTGTGTAAATTGTGTTCATCTTTTGTGTATAGTGTATATTTTGTGTATATTGTGTTCATCTTTTGTGTATAGTGTATATTTTGTGTATATTGTGTTCATCTTTTGTGTATAGTGTGTATTTCGTGTATATGCTAACTCTGTTGTGTGTCCTCGTCATCAGGGCATGGGCGGTCGTCAGGCTGTCGTCAGGGAAACCAAACCGGTGAACACGCGGCGTTACGTGGCGAGCTTCGATGTTGAGAACACGACCAAGGGCGACTCTGGAAGATATCGCTGCATCGCCCAATCAGAGCGTGGAGTAGGCGTGTCCGCTTATGCTGACCTCACAGTGAAACGTGAGTGCTGTCCTCTGATTGGCTGCTAACGGCTGAATTGTTATTTTGTGATAAATTCTTGAGTAGTATTTCTCTCTTGAGGAAATTGTTTCTAAAGAACAGTCGATGATGGGATGAATCCAGTGTTCACACTTACAGAAAGAGAACCGTGTCTGAATGGTGGATTTTCACTTTTAAGGGGGTAGGTTAGAGAAGTTTATACTTCTTCCTTTTCGCTTATGTAAACTGAGATGCTTAAGAATTTGCAGATGCAAGTTACTGCCTTATTTTGTTTTCATTTTTTGGTGTTTACTTATTTGTATTTTTAACTGTTTTTAAGTTGTCATTTACATCGAAACAAAGATATCAATCAATCAATCACTAAATGCTCACAATAGCTGTATTTGTACAGCTGGTAAGGCACTCGGTAAATCTAATTGGCCGATTTGAAAATATCAATTAAGGTTGTTCTAAAATATGGATTCAGGTCAATTTAAGTATCAATTTAAATCTATTGATGTCGATTCAAGTTATCGATTTTTGTAGAGTTGAAATGATTGATTTAGGCCAGAAGGAAGTATTTATCTAGGCTGATTTAAAGTATCGATTGTTACTTTGGGCGATCACTGGCATCAATTGAAAGTAGTGAATGAGCAAGTGTAGTGTAAAAACCTCAATGACCCCCCAACCCAGCTCTGACTCTATTAACCAGTATAACTGATAAATATGTTTACCCCTAAACAATCACCATGCTGCAACAACTACAAACAGATGAAACTGTTGATCATCAGAGTTTAATGTGAGATGGCCCTCTCTGCCTCTCTAACTCTCTATCTCTCTCTCACTAACTCTATCTCTCTAACTCTCTCTCTCTCTGTAACTCTCTTTAACTCTCCCTCTCTAATTCTCTCTCTCTCTAACTCTCTCTCTCTCTAACTCTCTAACTCTCCCTCTCTAATTCTCTCTCTCTAACTCTCTCTCTAACTCTCTCTCTAACTCTCCCTCTCTAATTCTCTCTCTCTCTAACTCTCTCTCTAACTCTCCCTCTCTAATTCTCTCTCTCTAACTCTCTTTCTCGAACTCTCTTTCTCTCTCTCTCCCTCTCTTTCTCTCTCTCTCCCTCTCTAACTCTCTCTCTCCCTCTCTAACTCTCTCTCTTTAATTCTCTCTCTCTAACTCTCTCTCTCTAACTCTCTCTCTCTCCCTGTCTAACTCTCCCTCTCTAACTCTCCCTCTCTTATTCTCTCTCTCTCTAATTCTCTCTCTCTAACTCTCTCTAACTCTCTCTCTCTCTCTAACTCTCTCTAATTCTCTCTTTCTCTAACTCTCTCTCTAACTCTCTCTCTCTAATTCTCTCTTTCTCTAATTCTCTCTCTCTCTCTCTAACTCTCTCTCTCTATATATAAAACTCTCTCTCTCTCTCCCTCTCTAACTCTCCCTCTCTAATTCTCTCTCTCTCTAATTCTCTCTCTCTCTAACTCTCTCTCTAACTCTCTCTCTCTAATTTTCTCTCTCTCTCTCTATAACTCTCTCTCTCTCCCTGTCTAGCTCTCCCTCTCTAACTCTTCCTCTCTTACTCTCTCTCTCTCTAATTCTCTCTCTCTCTAACTCTCTCTCTAACTCTCCCTCTCTCTCTAACTCTCTCTCTCTAACTCTCTCTCTTTCTCTACCCCTCTAATTCTCTCCCTCTCTAACTCTCTTTCTAACTCTCTCTCTCCTTCTCTCTCTGATCAAAGCTGCATTTTGTCACATTTTTATTTTAATGACTGCGTCGTCAAACGAAGAAGACTTTTATTAAAGCGGCTCACCTCATTACTGCGCTGTGAGCCCGCGCTCGTGTGAGCGCCTCATTAGAATCTCCGTTTTCAGTCTAAAGAGGAGAATCAGCGGCGTTTTGTCAAAGTGTCGTGTTTGTGAAGATGAAACACTCCAAAGTAAAAGCCCCCGTTAGCTTCCTGTTTGCTTCCTGTCACACACGCGCACACACAGACGGGCGTACGGCATGTTGAAGACAACTCATTAAACGAGGTGTGTGACGGTGCGACGGAGCTGTCAGGCGACTCGTAAACATCACTTTCATCTCGCCTGTTGTCGAGGATTCTGGGTATTTTCTTTCCCATCATGCTGATGTGCTCTGATAGACAAACGCTTCATTTATAAAATGTCTCCCCTCTAGTTGAGGAAGATGATCAGGGCTGATTGTTGGAGCTGGAGTCTGCAGGTTCAGGGATTTATCACGCCCTTTTAAGGACATGTCAGTATGGGCTGCTCCACCTCAGCATTACTCTGGCCTGAACAGACACTGGTCTGGGAGTCCAGGACTGAGACCAGAGTGTAGAGAAGTCTAGGCCTGAGACCAGAGTGTAGAGGAGTCCAGGACTGAGACCAGAGTGTAGAGGAGTCCAGGACAGAGACCAGAGTGTAGAGGAGTCCAGGACTGAGACCAGAGTGTAGAGGAGTCCAGGACTGAGACCAGAGTGTAGAGGAGTCCAGGACTGAGACCAGAGTGTAGAGGAGTCCAGGACTGAGACCAGAGTCTAGAGGAGTCCAGGACTGAGACCAGAGTCTAGAGGAGTCCAGGACTGAGACCAGAGTCTAGAGGAGTCCAGGACTGAGACCAGAGTCTAGAGGAGTCTAGGACTCAGACCAGAGTCTAGAGGAGTCCAGGACAGAGACCAGAGTGTAGAGGAGTCCAGGACTGAGACCAGAGTGTAGAGGAGTCTAGGACTGAGACCAGAGTCTAGAGGAGTCCAGGACAGAGACCAGAGTGTAGAGGAGTCCAGGACTGAGACCAGAGTCTAGAGGAGTTTAGGACTGAGACCAGAGTCTAGAGGAGTCTAGGACTCAGACCAGAGTCTAGAGGAGTCCAGGACAGAGACTAGAGTCTAGAGGAGTCCAGGACTGAGACCAGAGTCTAGAGGAGTCTAGGACTGAGACAAGAGTCTAGAGGAGTCCAGGACTGAGACCCGAGTCTAGAGGAGTCCAGGACTGAGACCAGAGTGTAGAGGAGTCTAGGACTGAGACCAGAGTGTCGAGGGGTCCAGGACTGAGACCAGATTCTAAAGGAGTCTAGGACTGAGACCAGAGTCAAGAGGAGTCCAGGACTGAGACCAGAGTCTAGAGGAGTCTAGGACTGAGACCAGAGTCTAGGACTGAGACCAGAGTCTAGGACTGAGACCAGAGTCTAGAGGAGTCCAGGACTGGGCTAATAGTCTAGAGGAGTCTGGGACTGAGACCAGAGTCTAGAGGAATCCAGGACTGAGACCAGAGTCTAGAGGGGTCCAGGACTGAGACCAGATTCTAAAGGAGTCTAGGACTGAGACCAGAGTGTAGAGGAGTCAAGGACTGAGACCAGAGTCTAGAGGAATCCAGGACTGAGACCAGAGTCTAGAGGAGTCTAGGACTGAGATCAGAGTCTAGAGGAGTCCAGTACTGAGACCAGAGTCTAGAGGGGTCCAGGACTGAGACCAGAGTCTAGAGGAGTCAAGGACTGAGACCAGTCTAGAGGAGTCCAGGACTGAGACCAGAGTCTAGAGGAGTCCAGGACTGAGACCAGAGTGTCGAGGAGCCAAGGACTGAGACCAGAGTCTAGATGAGTCCAGGACTGAGACCAGAGTGTAGAGGAGTCCAGGACTGAGACCAGAGTGTAGAGGAATCCAGGACTGAGACCAGAGTGTAGAGGAGTCCAGGACTGAGACCAGAGTGTAGAGGAGTCCAGGACTGAGACCAGAGTCTAGAGTGGTCTAGGACTGAGACCAGAGTGTAGAGGAGTCCAGGACTGAGACCAGAGTCTAGAGTGGTCTAGGACTGAGACCAGAGTGTAGAGGAGTCCAGGACTGAGACCAGAGTGTAGAGGAGTCCAGGACTGAGACCAGAGTGTAGAGGAGTCCAGGACTGAGACCAGAGTCCAAAGTGGTCTAGGACTGAGACCAGAGTGTAGAGGAGTCCAGGACTGAGACCAGAGTGTAGAGGAGTCCAGGACTGAGACCAGAGTCTAGAGTGGTCTAGGACTGAGACCAGAGTGTAGAGGAGTCCAGGACGGAGACCAGAGTGTAGAGGAGTCCAGGACTGAGACCAGAGTGTAGAGGAGTCCAGGACTGAGACCAGAGTGTCGAGGAGTCCAGGACTGAGACCAGAGTCTAGAGGAGTCCAGGACTGAGACCAGAGTCTAGAGTGGTCTAGGACTGAGACCAGAGTGTAGAGGAGTCCAGGACTGAGACCAGAGTCTAGAGTGGTCTAGGCCTGAGACCAGAGTGTCGAGGAGTCCAGGACTGAGACCAGAGTCTAGAGTGGTCTAGGACTGAGACCAGAGTGTAGAGGAGTCCAGGACTGAGACCAGAGTGTAGAGGAGTCCAGGACTGAGACCAGAGTGTAGAGGAGTCCAGGACTGAGACCAGAGTCTAGAGGAGTCCAGGACTGAGACCCGAGTCTAGAGGAGTCCAGGACTGAGACCAGAGTGTAGAGGAGTCTAGGACTGAGACCAGAGTGTAGAGGAGTCCAGGACTGAGACCAGAGTCTAGAGGAGTCCAGGACTGAGACCAGAGTCTAGAGGAGTCTAGGACTCAGACCAGAGTGTAGAGGAGTCCAGGACAGAGACCAGAGTGTAGAGGAGTCCAGGACTGAGACCAGAGTGTAGAGGAGTCTAGGACTGAGACCAGAGTCTAGAGGAGTCCAGGACAGAGACCAGAGTGTAGAGGAGTCCAGGACTGAGACCAGAGTCTAGAGGAGTCTAGGACTGAGACCAGAGTCTAGAGGAGTCTAGGACTGAGACCAGAGTCTAGAGGAGTCCAGGACAGAGACTAGAGTCTAGAGGAGTCCAGGACTGAGACCAGAGTCTAGAGGAGTCTAGGACTGAGACCAGAGTCTAGAGGAGTCCAGGACTGAGACCCGAGTCTAGAGG
Organism: Cheilinus undulatus; assembly: GCF_018320785.1. Lineage (NCBI taxonomy): Eukaryota > Metazoa > Chordata > Actinopteri > Labriformes > Labridae > Cheilinus > Cheilinus undulatus. The sequence continues at coordinate 531,161 of NC_054883.1, read as the reverse complement.
AGTCCAGGACTGAGACCAGAGTGTAGAGGAGTCTAGGACTGAGACCAGAGTGTCGAGGAGCCAAGGACTGAGACCAGAGTCTAGAGGAGTCCAGGACTGAGACCAGAGTGTAGAGGAGTCCAGGACTGAGACTAGAGTGTAGAGGAGTTCAGGACTCAGACCAGAGTGTAGAGGAGTCCAGGACTGAGACCAGAGTGTCGAGGAGCCAAGGACTGAGACCAGAGTCTAGATGAGTCCAGGACTGAGACCAGAGTGTAGAGGAGTCCAGGACTGAGACCAGAGTCTAGAGGAATCCAGGACTGAGACCAGAGTGTAGAGGAGTCCAGGACTGAGACCAGAGTCTAGAGGAGTCCAGGACTGAGACCAGAGTCTAGAGTGGTCTAGGACTGAGACCAGAGTGTAGAGGAGTCCAGGACTGAGACCAGAGTCTAGAGTGGTCTAGGACTGAGACCAGAGTGTAGAGGAGTCCAGGACTGAGACCAGAGTCTAGAGTGGTCTAGGACTGAGACCAGAGTGTAGAGGAGTCCAGGACTGAGACCAGAGTGTAGAGGAGTCCAGGACTGAGACCAGAGTTTAGAGGAGTCCAGGACTGAGACCAGAGTCTAGAGTGGTCTAGGACTGAGACTAGAGTGTAGAGGAGTCCAGGACTGAGACCAGAGTGTAGAGGAGTCCAGGACTGAGACCAGAGTCTAGAGTGGTCTAGGACTGAGACCAGAGTGTAGAGGAGTCCAGGACTGAGACCAGAGTGTAGAGGAGTCCAGGACTCAGACCAGAGTGTAGAGGAGTCCAGGACTGAGACCAGAGTGTCGAGGAGTCCAGGACTGAGACCAGAGTGTAGAGGAGTCCAGGACTGAGACCAGAGTCTAGAGTGGTCTAGGACTGAGACCAGAGTGTAGAGGAGTCCAGGACTGAGACCAGAGTCTAGAGTGGTCTAGGCCTGAGACCAGAGTGTAGAGGAGTCCAGGACTGAGACCAGAGTCTAGAGTGGTCTAGGACTGAGACCAGAGTGTAGAGGAGTCCAGGACTGAGACCAGAGTGTAGAGGAGTCCAGGACTGAGACCAGAGTGTAGAGGAGTCCAGGACTGAGACCAGAGTCTAGAGTGGTCTAGGACTGAGACCAGAGTGTAGAGGAGCCAAGGACTGAGACCAGAGTGTAGAGGAGTCCAGGACTCTGACCAGAGTGTAGAGGAGTCCAGGACTGAGACCAGAGTGTCGAGGAGTCCAGGACTGAGACCAGAGTCTAGAGGAGTCCAGGACTGAGACCAGAGTCAAGAGGACTCTAGGACAGAGACCAGAATCTAGAGGAGTCCAGGACAGAGACCAGTATCTAGAGGAGTCTAGGACTGAGACCAGAGTCTAGAGGAGTCCAGGACTGAGACCAGAGTCTAGAGGAGCCCAGGACTGAGACCAGAGACTAGAGGAGTCTAGGATTGAGACTAGTGTCTAGAGGAGTCCAGGACAGAGACCAGAGTCTAGAGAGTCCAGGACTGAGACCAGAGTCTAGAGTGGTCTAGGACTGAGACCAGTGTCTAGAGGAGTCTAGGATTGAGACTAGTGTCTAGAGGAGTCTAGAACTGAGACCAGAGTCTAGAGGAGTCCAGGACAGAGACCAGTGTCTAGAGAGTCGAGGACAGAGACCAGTGTCTAGAGGAGTCTAGGATTGAGACTAGTGTCTAGAGGAGTCTAGAACTGAGACCAGAGTCTAGAGGAGTCCAGGACAGAGACCAGTGTCTAGAGGAGTCCAAAACTGATACCAGAGTTTAGAGGAGTCTAGAACTGAGACCAGAGTCTAGAGGAGGCCAGGACAGAGACCAGTGTCTAGAGGAGTCTAGGACAGAGACCAATGTCTAAAGGAGTCTAGGACTGAGACCAGAGTCTAGAGGAGTCTACACCTGAGACCAGAGTCTAGAGAGTCTACACCTGAGACCAGAGTCTAGAGGAGTCTAGGACTGAGACCAGAGTCCAGAGGAGTCCAGGACTGAGACCAGAGTCTAGAGGAGTCCAGGACTGAGACCAGAGTCTAGAGGAGTCCAGGACTGAGACCAGAGTGTAGAGGAGTCTAGGACTGAGACCAGAGTGTCGAGGAGCCAAGGACTGAGACCAGAGTGTAGAGGAGTCCAGGACTGAGACCAGAGTGTAGAGAAGTCCAGGACTGAGACTAGAGTGTAGAGGAGTCCAGGACTCAGACCAGAGTGTAGAGGAGTCCAGGACTGAGACCAGAGTGTCGAGGAGCCAAGGACTGAGACCAGAGTCTAGATGAGTCCAGGACTGAGACCAGAGTGTAGAGGAGTCCAGGACTGAGACCAGAGTCTAGAGGAATCCAGGACTGAGACCAGAGTGTAGAGGAGTCCAGGACTGAGACCAGAGTCTAGAGGAGTCTAGGACTGAGACCAGAGTCTAGAGGAGTCCAGGACTGAGACCCGAGTCTAGAGGAGTCCAGGACTGAGACCAGAGTGTAGAGGAGTCTAGGACTGAGACCAGAGTGTCGAGGAGCCAAGGACTCAGACCAGAGTCTAGAGGAGTCCAGGACTGAGACCAGAGTGTAGAGGAGTCCAGGACTGAGACCAGAGTGTAGAGGAGTCCAGGACTGAGACCAGAGTGTAGAGGAGTCCAGGACTGAGACCAGAGTGTCGAGGAGCCAAGGACTGAGACCAGAGTCTAGATGAGTCCAGGACTGAGACCAGAGTGTAGAGGAGTCCAGGACTGAGACCAGAGTGTAGAGGAATCCAGGACTGAGACCAGAGTGTAGAGGAGTCCAGGACTGAGACCAGAGTGTAGAGGAGTCCAGGACTGAGACCAGAGTCTAGAGTGGTCTAGGACTGAGACCAGAGTGTAGAGGAGTCCAGGACTGAGACCAGAGTCTAGAGTGGTCTAGGACTGAGACCAGAGTGTAGAGGAGTCCAGGACTGAGACCAGAGTGTAGAGGAGTCCAGGACTGAGACCAGAGTGTAGAGGAGTCCAGGACTGAGACCAGAGTCCAAAGTGGTCTAGGACTGAGACCAGAGTGTAGAGGAGTCCAGGACTGAGACCAGAGTGTAGAGGAGTCCAGGACTGAGACCAGAGTCTAGAGTGGTCTAGGACTGAGACCAGAGTGTAGAGGAGTCCAGGACGGAGACCAGAGTGTAGAGGAGTCCAGGACTCAGACCAGAGTGTAGAGGAGTCCAGGACTGAGACCAGAGTGTCGAGGAGTCCAGGACTGAGACCAGAGTCTAGAGGAGTCCAGGACTGAGACCAGAGTCTAGAGTGGTCTAGGACTGAGACCAGAGTGTAGAGGAGTCCAGGACTGAGACCAGAGTCTAGAGTGGTCTAGGCCTGAGACCAGAGTGTCGAGGAGTCCAGGACTGAGACCAGAGTCTAGAGTGGTCTAGGACTGAGACCAGAGTGTAGAGGAGTCCAGGACTGAGACCAGAGTGTAGAGGAGTCCAGGACTGAGACCAGAGTGTAGAGGAGTCCAGGACTGAGACCAGAGTCTAGAGGAGTCCAGGACTGAGACCCGAGTCTAGAGGAGTCCAGGACTGAGACCAGAGTGTAGAGGAGTCTAGGACTGAGACCAGAGTGTAGAGGAGTCCAGGACTGAGACCAGAGTCTAGAGGAGTCCAGGACTGAGACCAGAGTCTAGAGGAGTCTAGGACTCAGACCAGAGTGTAGAGGAGTCCAGGACAGAGACCAGAGTGTAGAGGAGTCCAGGACTGAGACCAGAGTGTAGAGGAGTCTAGGACTGAGACCAGAGTCTAGAGGAGTCCAGGACAGAGACCAGAGTCTAGAGGAGTCCAGGACTGAGACCAGAGTCTAGAGGAGTCCAGGACTGAGACCAGAGTCTAGAGGAGTCTAGGACTGACACCAGAGTCTAGAGGAGTCCACACCTGAGACCAGAGTCTAGAGGAGTCCAGGACTGAGACCAGAGTCTAGAGGAGTCCAGGACTGACACCAGAGTCTAGAGGAGTCCACACCTGAGACCAGAGTCTAGAGGAGTCCAGGACTGAGACCAGAGTCTAGAGGAGTCTAGGACTGAGACCAGAGTGTCGAGGAGCCAAGGACTGAGACCAGAGTCTAGAGGAGTCCAGGACTGAGACCAGAGTGTAGAGGAGTCCACACCTGAGACCAGAGTCTAGAGGAGTCCAGGACTGAGACCAGAGTCTAGAGGAGTCCAGGACTGACACCAGAGTCTAGAGGAGCCCAGGACTGAGACCAGAGTCTAGAGGAGCCCAGGACTGAGACCAGAGTCAAGATGACTTTAGGACAGAGACCAGAATCTAGAGGAGTCCAGGCCAGAGACCAGAGTCTAGAGGAGTCCAGGACTGAGACCAGAGGCTAGAGGAGTCCAGGACTGAGACCAGTGTCCAGAGGAGTCTAGGACTAAGACCAGAGTCTAGAGAGTCCAGGACTGAGACCAGAGTCTAGAGTGGTCTAGGATTGAGACCAGTGTCTAGAGGAGTCCAAAACTGATACCAGAGTTTAGAGGAGTCTAGAACTGAGACCAGAGTCTAGAGGAGTCCAGGACAGAGACCAGTGTCTAGAGGAGTCCAAAACTGATACCAGAGTTTAGAGGAGTCTAGAACTGAGACCAGAGTCTAGAGGAGGCCAGGACAGAGACCAGTGTCTAGAGTGGTCTAGGACTGAGACCAGAGTGTAGAGGAGTCCAGGACTGAGACCAGAGTGTAGAGGAGTCCAGGACTCAGACCAGAGTGTAGAGGAGTCCAGGACTGAGACCAGAGTGTCGAGGAGTCCAGGACTGAGACCAGAGTGTAGAGGAGTCCAGGACTGAGACCAGAGTCTAGAGTGGTCTAGGACTGAGACCAGAGTGTAGAGGAGTCCAGGACTGAGACCAGAGTCTAGAGTGGTCTAGGCCTGAGACCAGAGTGTAGAGGAGTCCAGGACTGAGACCAGAGTCTAGAGTGGTCTAGGACTGAGACCAGAGTGTAGAGGAGTCCAGGACTGAGACCAGAGTGTAGAGGAGTCCAGGACTGAGACCAGAGTGTAGAGGAGTCCAGGACTGAGACCAGAGTCTAGAGTGGTCTAGGACTGAGACCAGAGTGTAGAGGAGTCCAGGACTGAGACCAGAGTGTAGAGGAGTCCAGGACTCTGACCAGAGTGTAGAGGAGTCCAGGACTGAGACCAGAGTGTCGAGGAGTCCAGGACTGAGACCAGAGTCTAGAGGAGTCCAGGACTGAGACCAGAGTCCAGAGTGGTCTAGGACTGAGACCAGAGTGTAGAGGAGTCCAGGACTGAGACCAGAGTCTAGAGTGGTCTAGGCCTGAGACCAGAGTGTAGAGGAGTCCAGGACTGAGACCAGAGTCTAGAGTGGTCTAGGACTGAGACCAGAGTGTAGAGGAGTCCAGGACTGAGACCAGAGTGTAGAGGAGTCCAGGACTGAGACCAGAGTGTAGAGGAGTCCAGGACTGAGACCAGAGTCTAGAGTGGTCTAGGACTGAGACCAGAGTGTAGAGGAGTCCAGGACTGAGACCAGAGTGTAGAGGAGTCCAGGACTGAGACCAGAGTCTAGAGTGGTCTAGGACTGAGACCAGAGTGTAGAGGAGTCCAGGACTGAGACCAGAGTGTAGAGGAGTCCAGGACTGAGACCAGAGTCTAGAGTGGTCTAGGACTGAGACCAGAGTGTAGAGGAGTCCAGGACAGAGACCAGAGTGTAGAGGAGTCTGGTCTAAATTCCATTAAAGTATGGACAGGTGTTGTGAGCGTGAGCAGAGACGTCCAATCAGACGGGGTCTGGTGTTCAGAGAGAACGTTTAGGTTCCACAGGTGTGAGCAGGAAACAGATGAGAGGCTGTGAAATCAATCATAACACGCCGATCAATAATGCAGCAGATAACACACACAGAGAGGTGTCAATGTGTGTGTGTCGGGTCGATGCTTTCTCTGATCTCTGCACACACACGCGCTGGCAGGTGAGAAGGCGTTTGTTGGTCACATAACCCGACACAGATCCCACAATCCCCGGCGGCTAAACCCCTGATTGAACTGTCAGTCACGGCGGGCGTGTGCGTGTTTTATCTCGCACAAACAGGTTAAAGTAACCCCCGACACGATAAACACACACCACTACACACAGATCCTCTAAATGCTCGGTGTGATGAAGTGGGTCAGAGGAAGTAGAGCAGCACCACCGGGGATTCTGGGTAATAGAATCCAGGTCTGCTCTGATTCGCCGAAGGTCACAAATATTAATTAACTCGTTAACTCCTTCCTCCCTCGTTAAGAGAAGTCTGTGTGTGGACTGGGCGGATGGAGCAGATCTGGGGCTCTGGGCAAACGCAGGCACCGGACCCCCTTGATCCTTTATTCTTTATTTGTATAAGAAAAGCAATTAAACCCATATTTGGGGGGGGGGGGGTGCAGGTATGGGTCTGTGCTCTTAGGACCTTCTAAAGGAACTGGATTAGTTAAAGTCATTAGTGTGAACTTAAACTGAAGTTGATCCTGTTTCTTAAGGGGATTGTCAGCCTTTGTGCTTGACTCTGGCTCGTTGTGTGAGTTTAGACTTGATCCTGGTTCTGTTTGTCCCTCAGAGCCCCCCGTACCCATCGCCCCCCCTCAGCTGACAGCTGTTGGCGCCACCTACCTGTGGATCCAGCTCAACGCCAACTCCATCAACGGAGACGGGCCGATCACCGAGAGAGAGGTGAGGACGGATCAGGGATGATCTGAGAGACCGTTCCAGCGGTTCTAAAGAAGGTTCTGGTCCTTGCTGATTCTGGACTGGTCTGACTGGTGTCGGTTGAAGGTTTACTGGTTCTGTGTCTGTCAGAGGGAACTACAATCTAGGCCACAACCAGGATCTCCCAACAAGTCCAGCATGTTTGACTCTAGCTTTCATTTGTTCCTTCCATCCATCCTTCCTTCCTTCCTTCCTTCCTTCCTTCCTTCCTTCCTACCTTCCTTCCTTCCTTCCTTCCTACCTTCCTTCCTTTTTTCCTTCCTTCCTTCCTTCCTTCCTGCCTTCCTTCTTTTAGTCCTTCCCATCTTCCTTCCTTCCTTCCTACCTTCCTTCTTTCCTTCTTTCCTTCATTCCTGCCTTCCTTTGTTTCTTTCGCCCTTCCTTCCATTATTCATTCCCTCCTTCCTCCCTCCCTCCCTTCCTTCCTGCCTTCCATCTTCCAGTCCTTCCTTCCTTCCTTGATGTTAAGTTGAGCCTGTAAACAATTGGGGTCAGTGCAGAGAAGGTGAGGGAAGCAGCGGTAGCAGCAGTCAGGAGAACATTTCTTTAGTAAAGGAGAATAACCGGACAGAAACTGGTGGTACAGATGTTTAGAACCAGACAGGAATGTTTTACTGGTGGTACAGATGTTTAGAACCAGACAGGAATGTTTTACTGGTGGTACAGATGTTTAGAACCAGACAGGAATGTTTTACTGGTGGTACAGATGTTTGGAACCAGACAGGAATGTTTTACTGGTGGTACAGATGTTTCGAACCAGACAGGAACATCTTACTGGTGGTACAGATGTTTAGAACCAGACAGGAACGTTTTAACGATGGTACAGATGTTTCGAACCAGACAGGAACGTTTTACTGGTGGTACAGATGTTTAGAACCAGACAGGAACGTTTTACTGGTGGTACAGATGTTTAGAACCAGACAGGAATGTTTTACTGGTGGTACAGATGTTTAGAACCAGACAGGAACGTTTTACTGGTGGTACAGATGTTTAGAACCAGACAGGAACGTTTTAACGATGGTACAGATGTTTAGAACCAGACAGGAACGTTTTACTGGTGGTACAGATGTTTAGAACCAGACAGGAACGTTTTAACGATGGTACAGATGTTTAGAACCAGACAGGAACGTTTTAACGATGGTACAGATGTTTAGAACCAGACAGGAACGTTTTACTGGTGGTACAGATGTTTAGAACCAGACAGGAACGTTTTAACGATGGTACAGATGTTTAGAACCAGACAGGAACGTTTTACTGGTGGTACAGATGTTTAGAACCAGACAGGAACGTTTTAACGATGGTACAGATGTTTAGAACCAGACAGGAACGTTTTACTGGTGGTACAGATGTTTAGAACCAGACAGGAACGTTTTAACGATGGTACAGATGTTTCGAACCAGACAGGAACGTTTTACTGGTGGTACAGATGTTTAGAACCAGACAGGAACGTTTTACTGGTGGTACAGATGTTTAGAACCAGACAGGAATGTTTTACTGGTGGTACAGATGTTTAGAACCAGACAGGAACGTTTTACTGGTGGTACAGATGTTTAGAACCAGACAGGAACGTTTTAACGATGGTACAGATGTTTAGAACCAGACAGGAACGTTTTACTGGTGGTACAGATGTTTAGAACCAGACAGGAACGTTTTAACGATGGTACAGATGTTTCGAACCAGACAGGAACGTTTTAACGATGGTACAGATGTTTAGAACCAGACAGGAACGTTTTACTGGTGGTACAGATGTTTAGAACCAGACAGGAACGTTTTAACGATGGTACAGATGTTTAGAACCAGACAGGAACGTTTTACTGGTGGTACAGATGTTTAGAACCAGACAGGAACGTTTTAACGATGGTACAGATGTTTAGAACCAGACAGGAACGTTTTACTGGTGGTACAGATGTTTAGAACCAGACAGGAACGTTTTAACGATGGTACAGATGTTTAGAACCAGACAGGAACGTTTTACTGGTGGTACAGATGTTTCGAACCAGACAGGAATGTTTTCCTGATGGTACAGATGTTTAGAACCAGACAGGAACATTTCACTGGTTGTACAGATGTTTAGAACCAGACAGGAACGTTTCACTGGTGGTACAGATGTTTAGAACCAGACAGGAACGTTTTACTGGTGGTACAGATGTTTAGAACCAGACAGGAACGTTTTAACGATGGTACAGATGTTTCGAACCAGACAGGAACGTTTCACTGGTGGTACAGATGTTTAGAACCAGACAGGAACGTTTTAACGATGGTACAGATGTTTAGAACCAGACAGGAATGTTTTACTGGTGGTACAGATGTTTAGAACCAGACAGGAACTTTTTAACGATGGTACAGATGTTTAGAACCAGACAGGAACGTTTTACTGGTGGTACAGATGTTTCGAACCAGACAGGAACGTTTTAACGATGGTACAGATGTTTAGAACCAGACAGGAACGTTTTACTGGTGGTACAGATGTTTAGAACCAGACAGGAACGTTTTAACGATGGTACAGATGTTTCGAACCAGACAGGAACGTTTTACTGGTGGTACAGATGTTTAGAACCAGACAGGAACGTTTTAACGATGGTACAGATGTTTAGAACCAGACAGGAACGTTTTACTGGTGGTACAGATGTTTAGAACCAGACAGGAACGTTTTACTGGTGGTACAGATGTTTAGAACCAGACAGGAACGTTTTAACGATGGTACAGATGTTTAGAACCAGACAGGAACGTTTTACTGGTGGTACAGATGTTTAGAACCAGACAGGAACGTTTCACTGGTGGTACAGATGTTTAGAACCAGACAGGAACGTTTCACTGGTGGTACAGATGTTTAGAACCAGACAGGAACGTTTTACTGGTGGTACAGATGTTTCAAACTAGACAGGAATGTTTTACTGATGGTACAGATGTTTAGAACTGGACAGGAACATTTAATCAGTGGTACAGATGTTTAGAACCGGACAGGAAAGTTTTAACGCTGGTACAGATGTTTAGAACCGGACAGGAACGTTTTAACGATGGTACAGATGTTTAGAACCAGACAGGAACGTTTTACTGGTGGTACAGATGTTTAGAACCAGACAGGAATGTTTTCCTGATGGTACAGATGTTTAGAACCAGACAGGAACGTTTCACTGGTGGTACAGATGTTTAGAACCAGACAGGAATGTTTCACTGGTGGTACAGATGTTTAGAACCGGACAGGAACGTTTTAATGCTGGTACAGATGTTTAGAACCAGACAGGAATGTTTCACTGGTGGTACAGATGTTTAGAACCGGACAGGAACGTTTTAATGCTGGTACAGATGTTTAGAACCAGACAGGAATGTTTTCCTGATGGTACAGATGTTTAGAACCAGACAGGAACGTTTCACTGGTGGTACAGATGTTTAGAACCAGACAGGAATGTTTCACTGGTGGTACAGATGTTTAGAACCGGACAGGAACGTTTTAATGCTGGTACAGATGTTTCAAACTAGACAGGAACGTTTCACTGGTGGTACAGATGTTTAGAACCAGACAGGAACGTTTTACTGGTGGTACAGATGTTTCAAACTAGACAGGAATGTTTTACTGATGGTACAGATGTTTAGAACTGGACAGGAACATTTAATCAGTGGTACAGATGTTTAGAACCAGACAGGAAAGTTTTAACGCTGGTACAGATGTTTAGAACCAGACAGGAATGTTTCCCCGGTGGTACAGATGTTTTTGGTAGATGGTTGCCATGGTTACCGATGTGTTATTGATCAGGAAACTGCTTTCTGTACTTAAACTCTAATTCATGTTCTCAGGTGGAGTATCGGACGATGTCGGGCATGTTGATTGACACCACACCTGTGGATAAGCCCACCCACAAGATTGGGCACCTTGACCCCGACACAGAGTACGAGATCAGCGTTCTGCTGACCAGACCCCTGGACGGGGGCACGGGGAGTCCAGGACCACCTCTGAGAGCCAGGACCAAGTGTGCAGGTGAGTCAGGTCACATGGCTGTCACCCCGAGCCAGGTGTGACATACAAGGTCGCCCCTCTGCTTCAGTGTGTTTCAATCTGCTAGCAGCTAGCGGCTTACGCTAGGCTACACTCACACTGCGCTCATTAGGAGGTAAATGGTGGAGTCATTAGCATAGCGTGCTGCGTGAGGCTGCGTTAGCGCTGAGCTCATCAGGTGGCTAATGGTTAATGGTGAGGTCGTTAAGGCGGCGAGCTGGGCTAGGCTTCGTTAGCGCCGCGCTCATTAGCTGTTAATGGCTGCAGTGTACACATCAGCATAGCACGCTAACTGTTTAGCCCATCCATCTCCTCAGTGAACACACACTCCCTGCTGCAGGTGTGTGTGTGTGTGTGTGTGTGTGTGAGCGTGCCCTGTGGGTGCAAACCAACCACAAACAGCAGGTGATTAGCAATTAGTGCGCTAATTACACAGGTGCAGCTCCTTCCTGTTCACTTCTTCCTCTCTTTAGTTTCCTCCGATTTCTGAGGTTTTCAGCATTCTGGTCTCAATGTGACTCCATGATCCACGTTCTGTGATGATTAGGCCTCCATCCTTTCTCCAGCTTTATGGTAAGATAGGGAATTCAGAAATATTGGGACGGCTTTGAATGTCTGCCTCCTTAAGGCTTTCCTTCATGAATCTAAAGACAGCGTCAGAAACATGAGACTGTTCTGCAAACATGAGGATGTCAGAGATCGGTTTAAAGACAAAGGAAGAACTGATCATGCTTCTAGCAGAAATGGCTCACACTTTAGTGAATTGTCTTTTTTTTTTTTAAGACTTCACATCTCATACCGTAGCCAAGTACCAGAGAAGCACTTTTAGTGAAAGTAAGGCCAAAACATATACCAACACACTCAAACACGTTTATTTCAAGACTTATTTGGTAAAATTGTGTCCTGACTTTACTAAACACATAAGCCAGAGACAAAACCAGCCTGATTACACTGATTCCTACTGATGCTGATAAAATCAGGGCAATGCGAAGCAAATTAGAGTGATGCAAGGCAATGCAGAGTGAACTGAAGGAAATCAGGTGATTCAGAGTGATGCAAAGCAATTTAAAGTGATGCAGAGCCAATCAGAGCGGTGCAGTGTTTCAGAGTTTGACTTCCTTTTTCTAATGTGAAACCAACTTCAGACACTGCTGTGATGATGAACAGCGGACACTGAGAGAAAGTTCAATCAATATTTACAGAGAAGTGAAGGACATTAAGAATCAGGATTAGTTTCCTCACACTGACGCTCCGTGTTTTATTGATCGTTGATGATAAATTAAAGTGAGCTGGTCCGTCACTGAGTCAGAGGAAACACCTTTAGACTCTGAGTCTCTGCTTTGGTTCAGAGGTCACCGGCTAAAGATGTTAACCCCAGTCTAAGGTCAGTAAAATACTGGAGGTCAAAACGCCAGCCAGTAGTTTTATAACAGCTCCAATCAGGCGGTATCTGTCCTTCAGATGATGGATGCTGAACCCTCCACAGATCTTCTCTCTCTCTCTCTCCCGCCGTTCGACCTCATGGAGGGAGTTTCCTGTGGGCGGAGCAGGAAACCACAGCGTCTCTGTGTCAGGTTTCAACATGTGTCGTCTCAGGCCTGCTGCTACATGACTGCTGTCGCCACCTCGCCGCTCCACGACCATCTCCGCCGTGTTCTCATAAACACATTCTACAGCTGACCCCCCCCCCCCCCCCACACACACACACACACCCACACACCCACCCCCACACACACTCACACACATACTCACACACTCACACACTCACCCCCTCACACACCCACACACACCCACACACTCACACACCCACCCACACACACACACACTCACAGACTCACACACCCACACACTCACAGACTCACCCACCCACACACACACACACTCACAGACTCACACACCCACACACACCCACACACTCACAGACTCACAGTAAGGTCAAAGCCCCCTGGATTCTTGGCGTGCTGGCGAACAGAGAGCAGAATAACTGAAGGTTCAGAAACCTCAGTTTAGACATGTGCGCACAGAACAGACCTGGATCTGGATCTGGATCTGGATCCTTCTATAGAACCTATATGAGCTATAAAACAGACCTGGATCTGGATCTGGATCTGGATCCTTCTATAGAACCTATATGAGCTATAAAACAGACCTGGATCTGGATCTGGATCCTTCTATAGAACCTATATGAGCTATAAAACAGACCTGGATCTGGATCTGGATCTGGATCCTTCTATAGAACCTATATAAGCTATAAAACAGACCTGGATCTGGATCTGGATCCTTCTATAGAACCTATATGAGCTATAAAACAGACCTGGATCTGGATCTGGATCCTTTTATAGAACCTATATGAGCTGTAAAACAGACCTGGATCTGGATCTGGATCCTTCTATAGGAACTATATGAGCTATAAAGCAGACCTGGATCTGGATCCGGGTCCTTCTATAGGAACTATAGAAGCTATAAAGCAGACCTGGATCTGGATCCGGGTCCTTCTATAGCAACTATATGAGCTATAAAGCAGACCTGGATCTTGATCCGGGTCCTTCTATAGGAACTATGTGAGCTATAAAGCAGACCTGGATCTGGATCTGGATCCTTCTATAGGAACTATATGAGCTATAAAGCAGACCTGGATCTGGATCCGGATCCTTCTATAGGAACTATATGAGCTATAAAGCAGACCTGGACCTGGATCTGGATCCGGGTCCTTCTATAGGAACTATAGAAGCTATAAAGCAGACCTGGATCTGGATCCGGGTCCTTCTATCGGAGCTATGTGAGCTATAAAGCAGACCTGAATCTGGATCCGGATCCTTCTATAGGAGCTATGTGAGCTATAAAGCAGACCTGGATCTGGATCTGGATCCTTTTATAGAACCTATATGAGCTGTAAAACAGACCTGGATCTGAATCTGGATCCGTCTATAGAACCTATGTGAGCTATAAAACAGACCTGGATCTAGATCTGGATCTGGATCCTTCTATAGGAACTGTATGAGCTATAAAGCAGACCTGGACCTGGATCTGGATCCGGGTCCTTCTATAGGAACTATATGAGCTATAAAGCAGACCTGGATCTGGATCCGGGTCCTTCTATCGGAGCTATGTGAGCTATAAAGCAGACCTGAATCTGGATCCGGATCCTTCTATAGGAGCTATGTGAGCTATAAAGCAGACCTGGATCTGGATCTGGATCCTTTTATAGAACCTATATGAGCTGTAAAACAGACCTGGATCTGAATCTGGATCCGTCTATAGAACCTATGTGAGCTATAAAACAGACCTGGATCTAGATCTGGATCTGGATCCTTCTATAGGAACTATATGAGCTATAAAGCAGACCTGGACCTGGATCTGGATCCGGGTCCTTCTATAGGAACTATATGAGCTATAAAGCAGACCTGGATCTGGATCCGGGTCCTTCTATAGCAACTATATGAGCTATAAAGCAGACCTGGATCTGGATCCGGGTCCTTCTATAGGAACTATAGAAGCTATAAAGCAGACCTGGATCTTGATCCGGGTCCTTCTATAGGAACTATGTGAGCTATAAAACAGACCTGGATCTGGATCTGGATCCTTCTATAGGAACTATATGAGTTATAAAGCAGACCTGGATCTGGATCCGGATCCTTCTATAGGAACTATATGAGCTATAAAGCAGACCTGGATCTGGATCCGGGTCCTTCTATAGGAACTATAGAAGCTATAAAGCAGACCTGGATCTGGATCCGGGTCCTTCTATCAGAGCTATGTGAGCTATAAAGCAGACCTGGATCTGGATCCGGGTCCTTCTATAGGAACTATATGAGCTATAAAGCAGACCTGGATCTGGATCCGGGTCCTTCTATAGGAACTATATGAGCTATAAAGCAGACCTGGACCTGGATCTGGATCCGGGTCCTTCTATAGGAACTATATGAGCTATAAAGCAGACCTGGATCTGGATCCGGGTCCTTCTATAGGAACTATATGAGCTATAAAGCAGACCTGGATCTGGATCCGGGTCCTTCTATAGGAACTATGTGAGCTATAGAGCAGATCTGGATCTTGATCCGGGTCCTTCTATAGGAACTATGTGAGCTATAAAGCAGACCTGGATCTGGATCCGGGTCCTTCTATAGGAACTATGTGAGCTATAAAGCAGACCTGGATCTTGATGCGGGTCCTTCTATAGGAACTATGTGAGCTATAAAGCAGACCTGGATCTTGATCCGGGTCCTTCTATAGGAACTATGTGAGCTATAAAGCAGACCTGGATCTGGATCCGGGTCCTTCTATAGGAACTATGTGAGCTATAAAGCAGACCTGGATCTTGATCCGGGTCCTTCTATAGGAACTATGTGAGCTATAAAGCAGACCTGGATCTTGATCCGGGTCCTTCTATAGGAACTATGTGAGCTATAAAGCAGACCTGGATCTGGATCCGGGTCCTTCTATAGGAACTATGTGAGCTATAAAGCAGACCTGGATCTTGATCCGGGTCCTTCTATAGGAACTATGTGAGCTATAAAGCAGACCTGGATCTGGATCCGGGTCCTTCTATAGGAACTATGTGAGCTATAGAGCAGACCTGGATCTTGATCCGGGTCCTTCTATAGGAACTATGTGAGCTATAAAGCAGACCTGGATCTGGATCCGGGTCCTTCTATAGGAACTACGTGAGCTATAAAGCAGACCTGGATCTTGATCCAGGTCCTTCTATAGGAACTATGTGAGCTATAAAGCAGACCTGGATCTTGATCCGGGTCCTTCTATAGGAACTATGTGAGCTATAAAGCAGACCTGGATCTTGATCCAGGTCCTTCTATAGGAACTATGTGAGCTATAAAGCAGACCTGGATCTTGATCCAGGTCCTTCTATAGGAACTATGTGAGCTATAAAGCAGACCTGTGGCAGACCTGCAGGAACATTCACTCCTTCATTCTCTGACTCATTCTGAGATTTTGGTTCTGGCGAGACCTAGAGGTCCTGCTGGTCGATAGATTAGCTCTGGAGAGCCTTTTTGAGATTCTTGTGGTTAAAACTTGATTTTTAAGGTCAAAGTTTGGTCCCTGAGTCATGTATGAAGGGTCTTAATTAGTGTCTATGGCTCTAGGTGAAGGTGTGGAGGTCCTGGAAGTGGTCTTTGTTGAATGTGGGACCTGAAATGTGCTCTACTGCTCTGGAGGAGGTCCTGGAGGTTCTTGTTGAGTCCTCGGTAGTGGAAAGGTTTCGTCTGTGATCTGGTTTTGTAGCACCTTTGATGCTCTGGTCAGAGGTTGAGAGGTCCTTGAGGAAATTCCAGAGGTCTTGGAGAATGCGTGGAAAGTCGTGATTTGTAAGGTTAAAGTTTGGTATTTGATTTGGTTATGTTGGGTCTTAGCTGGGCTTTATTACACCTGGTGAAGTTAGAGAAGTCCCTGAGTCGGTTCTGGAGGTCCAGGAGTAGGTTCTGGAGGTCCTTGAGTAAGTTCTGGAGGTCCTGGAGTAGGTTTTGGAGGTCCTGGAGTAGGTTCTAGAGGTCCTTGAGTAAGTTCTGGAGGTCCTGGAGTAGGTTCTGGAGGTCCTGAAGTAGGTGACTGTCTAGTCCCTGGTAGCTGAAAGGTGATTTAAGAAGTCTTAGCTCAGGTAGTCTATGGATTGGTTGTGTAGGTTTTAAAATGGGACATACTGGTCTGGAGGAAGGTCTAGAGTTCCTGGAGGCGGTTCTGGATGTCCTCACAGGGGTCTTTGAGGTCCTTGTTGAGTCCCAGGTAATCATGGTTCGGTCTTTAATAGGTTTATGTAGGGAGTTGAAGTCTGATTAAAGGACAAGAGGTATGGAAAGAGGTTCTTCAGGACCTGGAGGATTTTCTTGAGGTCCTGGAGAATCTGCTGATGGTCCCAGGGGAGTTTTTGGTCATCCTTGTTGAGTTTCTGGTGGTTGAAGCGTGACTTACAATGTTAAGATTTAGTCTTTGACATAGTTATATCTAGTTGTTTTGGGCCCTACTGCTTAGAATGAAGTCCTTTTGGTCTTGGAAGTCCTGGAGGAGGTTCTGGAGACCCTGGAGGAGGTTCTAGAGATCCCGGAGGAGGTCCTGGAGGTTGTGGTGGAAGTTCTGGTTTTCATGGTTGGGACCCTTGTAGCTGAAATGTGATTATGAAGTCTTAGTTTAGGTAGTTTTAGGTACGATAAGCATGTTCCTGATGTCCTAGTGAAGGTTCTGGAGATCCTGGAGGAGGTTCTGATGATTGTGGATGTGGATGATAAACAGACGCTCTTAATTCCGGCCTGGTCTCTTCAGAAATAACGAAGCCTTTTGGAGAACTGGAGAAATGTCTTCATGGACCTCAGTCAAGTCCAGTTGCCCCTTTGGCGAAGTACTGGATAACCATGACCTGGATTAATGAGGACCTACAGACATCTCTTACTTAGGGTACAGTTTAAGTCTGCATAAGGTTTTTGAGGTCCTGGGGGAGGTTGTTGAGGTCCTCAGGGGGTTGTTGAGGTCCTCAGGGGGTTGTTGAGGTCCTCAGGAGGTTGTTGAGGTTCTTGAGGAAGTTGTTGAGGTCCTCAGGAGGTTGTTGAGGTTCTTGAGGAAGTTGTCGAGGTACTCAGGAGGTTGTTGAGGAGGTTGTTGAGGTCCTTGAGGAGGTTGTTGAGGTTCTTGAGGAGATTGTTGAAGTCCTCAGGAGGTTGTTGAGGAGGTTGTTGAGGTCCTTGAGGAGGTTGTTGAGGTCCTCAGGAGGTTGTTGAGGAGGTTGTTGAGGTCCTTGAGGAGGTTGTTGAGGTCCTCAGGAGGTTGTTGAGGTCCTGGAGAAGGTTGTTGAGGTTTTTGAGGAGGTTGTTGAGGTCCTCAGGAGGTTGTTGAGGTTCTTGAGGAAGTTGTTGAGGTCCTCAGGAGGTTGTTGAGGTTCTTGAGGAAGTTGTTGAGGTACTCAGGAGGTTGCTGAGTTTCTGGAGGAAGTTGTTGAGGTCCTTAAGGAGATTGTTGAGGTTCTTGAGGAGGTTGTTGAGGTTGTTAAGGAGCTTGTTGAGGTTCTTGAGGAGCTTGTTGAGTTCATTGAGGAGGTTGTTGACGTAATTGAGGAGGTTGTTGAGGTCATTGAGGAGGTTGTTGAGGTCATTGAGGAGGTTGTTGAGGTCACTGAGGAGGTTGTTGAGGTCACTGAGGAGGTTGTTGAGGTTCTTGAGGGGGTTGTTGAGGTTCTTGAGGAGGTTCTTGATGTCCTGGAGGAGGTCTTTGAGGTTCTTGAGGGGGTTGCTGAGGTCATTGAAGAGGTTCTTGAGGTCATTGAGGAGGTTGTTGAGGTCCTTGAGGAGATTGTTGAGGTCCTCAGGAGGTTGTTGAGGTTGTTGAGGAGGTTGTTAAGGTTCTTAAGGAGCTTGTTGAGGTCCTCAGGGGCTTGTTGAGGTCCTCAGGAGGTTGTTGAGGTCCTCAGGAGGTTGTTGAGGTTCTTGAGGAGGTTGTTGAGGTCCTCAGGAGGTTGTTGAGGTTCTTGAGGAAGTTGTTGAGGTCCTCAGGGGGTTGCTGAGTTTCTGGAGGAGGTGTTGAGGTCCTTAAGGAGGTTCTTGAGGTCATTGAGGAGGTTGATGAGGTCCTTGAGGAGGTTGATGAGGTTGTTAAGGAGGTTGTTGAGGTTCTTAAGGAGCTTGTTGAGTTCATTGAGGAGGTTGTTGAGGTTCTTGAGGAGGTTGTTGAGGTTCTTGAGGAGATTGTTGAAGTCCTCAGGAGGTTGTTGAGGAGGTTGTTGAGGTCCTTGAGGAGGTTGTTGAGGTCCTCAGGAGGTTGTTGAGGTCCTGGAGAAGGTTGTTGAGGTTTTTGAGGAGGTTGTTGAGGTCCTCAGGAGGTTGTTGAGGTCCTGGAGAAGGTTGTTGAGGTTTTTGAGGAGGTTGTTGAGGTCCTGGAGGAGGTTGTTGAGGTCCTCAGGAGGTTGTTGAGGTCCTCAGGAGGTTGTTGAGGTCCTCAGGAGGTTGCTGAGTTTCTGGAGGAAGTTGCTGAGGTCCTTAAGGAGGTTCTGGTGTTCCTAGTTATGTATGTTGTGCTAAAACCTGGTTCATCAAGTCAATATATTTATATTTATATATATAACAATATATTAATAATTAATAGTTTATAATACATAATATATATTATAAATATAGCAATATATAATGTATTCTATTAAATTATACATTTTATATATATTATTATAATATAATTTATAATATAGTTTATAATTAAAAATTAATATTTATAATTCTCCCGTAAACAGATGAGAGAGACTCCAGATAATTGAATTTCCCTGTGGGGATAAATAAAGGTATTGTATTGTCTTGTAAGTACTGGCCTTGGACATGGTTATTTAGGACCTTAAAAGGGCTCTACTTCTCTTTTGTAAAGTTGTTGTGGTTCTTGAGGATGTCCTGAAGGTCCTGGAGAAGGTTCTGGTGGCCCTTTTGGAGGTTTCCAGGATCACTCAGGATGTTTAGTGCTAGTTTTTGTTCTTGATGTTTGTGACGAGCTTGATGATGGTAGACAGTGGCATGGTTTCTCTGCTGTGGCTCCGCCTCCTGTCAGCAGAACGTCTGAGAGTGACAGCAGGCACAGACAGACTGAGTCAGTGTGATAATGTTCGCTCTAATAACTCATCGCTGTCTTCAGCTCTCTTTTATTTATTCATTTTACCTCTGATGAATTATGAAGCAGCCTGTGTTTGTCTTTAATAATGGAGCAGCGTGTCCATCATACATGCTTTAGGACTTAGCACTCACTGAGGCGGCTCGGCTGGTGGCACATAAACAGGAAGTGACTGTGAGCAGCTTCATGCTTCAGTCTCTGTTATTCTGCTTCATCTCCCCCGGTGTGATGTCATCACGCCAAATGCTCTGTTTCCCTGGGTTTTACCTCAGAGGCTGCACAAAGGCGGCCCTGCTGATGCCGTTTTTACTCCTGGAAACTTCTGGAAAATATCAAAAGACACAATAACATCATCAAAACATCTGCTTTTGTTTCAGTACATCATGAAGTTTGACAGAAATGTTCAACAGAAGAGTAAAGAATCATTATCATCACACATCCAAAGCAACGGCCTTTCCTGTGACTGTGCTTTATTGACAACTTTTGTAAAAGTGGGTGGCACTTTTACAAAAGTTGTCACCTATGGCCAACTATTCAGCAAAAAATGAGGATAAAAGCCCCAAACATCCCCCATTTCATGAACATTCCATCCTTTGCCTTTGAAGATGCTGTCATCCTTTGAAGATGATGTCATCCTGTGAAGATGATGTCATCCTTTAAAGATGCTGTCATCCTTTGAAGATGATATCATCCTTTGAAGATGCTGTCATCCTTTGAAGATGATGTCATCCTTTGAAGATGCTGTCATCCTTTGAAGATGCTGTCATCCTTTGAAGATACTGTCATCCTTTGAAGATGCTGTCATCCTTTGAAGATGCTGTCATCCTTTGAAGATGATGTCATCCTTTGAAGATGCTGTCATCCTTTGAAGATGCTGTCATCCTTTGAAGATGATGTCATCCTTTGAAGATGCTGTAATCCTTTGAAGATGCTGTCATCCTTTGAAGATGCTGTCATCCTTTGAAGATGATGCCATCCTTTGAAGATGATGTCATCCTGTGAAGGGGATGTCATCAAAGTTAATAAAAGTTCCATCCTTGCCTTTTGCATCAAAAGTGTGTGGGTGCAGCTCAGAGACCTCTTGGATACAGACCTCTCCCGTACAGACCTCTAGGAGGGGGCAGGAATGCCCCGCCCCTTTGCTCTAATTTCCAAAAAAAAAGATCAGGTCTGGTCCCACTGTATGTTTGTTTCTGTTTTGGTTCATGTTTTTCAAATTAAACGAGGAGGAAATACTACTAATTTTCAAAATATAAGATCACATCTGGTCACACATTTTTTTAAAATATTATTATTTTTTATATTGTATTTATGATGTTTCATATTAAATGAAAAGGAAATACTTCTAGTTTTCAAAGTAAAATGTCAGCCGTGATCCTCATCACGACTGATATTTTACCTTAAAATAAAACAAACATTTACCATGTTAATGTGCCATACATGGATTTTATTATAAGAATCTTTAAATAATTTCTGCTGGTGAATTTGGTGAAGAGTGCAGTCTCCAGAAAAGTAATAGTTCAGATTTTATTGATTCATAAGTGTACGGATGGAGCAGGAGCTGAGAGAGCGAGCTCAGCTGTGGTCAGAAATAAAAACATTTCTATGTCTGAGTGTGTGTGTTAACATCCATTAAAGTGTGTGTGTTTTTTGTCCAGGCTTTTAGAAAATAAAAGATGAATATTTAACTCTCCTTCTTTTTTCACCTCAGATGTTCACGCTCCGCTCGCCCAAACATCTATCTCTCTTTACGTCTGGTTTTATCCTTTCATTCCTCTAAGTCCAACTGTCCCCCCGCTCTAAACGTCTGTCTGCTGCTGTAGTGGAGTCTGGAGGAAAATGGAATACTCTTTAGTCATCCCACAACCTTCCTGGCCCTATGTGAAAAAGTCATGGGCTCCTAAACCTCTCAACTGCTGGTTCCATCCTTGGCGGGAAAAACTGCACCACAGCGACATTTTCATCACACATATTTAACAACAATCTGTCCATCCAGATAACGGTGCTGTGTCAGCAACTTTTGTAAAAGTAGGTGGAACTGGTGAGGTGCGAGGAAAACCCTCACCACCAACCCACTTTTCTAAATGTTGCCAGCTAGCCTACGAGTTGGCAACCATGGAAGGAAAAAGCGCTCAGCGTCCCAAGTTTCATGAAAATTCCGACCTTTTCCTTTAAAAAGGAAATGATGTCATCAACACTTATTAAATATTCCATCCTCTGCCTTTGGAGATGATGTCATCAGTGCTTTAATAAAATTCCATCCTCTGCCTTTGGAGATGATGTCATCAGTGCTTTAATAACATTCCATCCTCTGCCTTTGGAGATGATGTCATCAGTGCTTTTATAACATTCCATCCTCTGCCTTTGGAGATGATGTCATCAGTGCTTTTATAAAATTCCATCCTCTGCCTTTGGAGATGATGTCATCAGTGATTTTATTACATTCCATCCTCTGCCCTTGGAGATGATGTCATCAGTGCTTTTATAACATTCCATCCTCTGCCTTTGGAGATGATGTCATCAGTGCTTTTATAAAATTCCATCCTCTGCCTTTGGAGATGATGTCATCAGTGATTTTATTACATTCCATCCTCTGCCCTTGGAGATGATGTCATCAGTGCTTTTATAACATTCCGTCCTCTGCCATTGGAGATGATGTCATCAGTGCTTTTATAAAATTCCATCCTCTGCCTTTTGAGATGATGTCATCAGTGCTTGTATAACATTCCATGCACTGCCTTTGGAGATGATGTCATCAGTGATTTTATAACATTCCATCCACTGCCTTTTTCAGATGATGTCCTCAGTGTTAAAAAAACTTTTTTTTAAATAAAACATTCCATCCTCTGCCTTTCAAGATGATGTCATCATTGATTTTATAACATTCCATCCTCTCTGCCTTTGGAGATGATGTCATCAGTGCTTTTATAACATCTCGTCCTCTGCCTTTGAAGACAATGTCATCAGTGCTTTTATAACATAACGTCCTCTGCCTTTGGAGATGATGTCATCAGTGCTTTTATAACATTCCATCCTCTCTGCCTTTGGAGATGATGTCATCAGTGCTTTTATAACATTCCGTCCTCTGCCTTTGAAGACAATGTCATCAGTGCTTTTATAACATTCTGTCCTCTGCCTTTGAAGACAATGTCATCAGTGCTTTTATAACATTCCGTCCTCTGCCTTTGAAGACAATGTCATCAGTGCTTTTTTAACATTCCGTCCTCTGCCTTTGGAGATGATGTCATCAGTGCTTTTATAACATTTCTTATAAAACATTCCATCCTCTCCTCTTCCTGTCCTCCTCAAGTGTTCTTGATAACTGTCAGTGAGTCTTTGTCATCACTGTGGAGGAATGTTTTCCATTCTTCTCTGCAGAATAGTTTTCATTCAGCCTCGCTGGAGGGTTTTCCAGCATGATCGGCCTGTTTAAGGCCACAGCATCTCACTCAGATCTAAGTCCAGACTTTGACTAGACCACTCCAGAACCTTCGTGTAGTCCTAAAAGTCATTGTAGGCATGGTCTAAAGCCTCTGCAGGAATAATCCTGTCCACCTATCAATCTCTCAGTGTGGAGACGCCCTCCATGATCAGAGTATTGATCCCTGTTTGGGTCAGTTTGAGTCCATGTTAGAGTCGTGTTTCTGTTTCTGCTCGCAGACATGAATCATCCATCACTGATCCTCATCTCTCCTCCTCCTCCTCCTCCTCACCCCCTCCTCTCTCATATTAAATCTGGTGATCTCCTGGAAATGAAAAATTAAACCTCTCCTCCTCCTCCTCCTCCTCGTCTTCATCCTAAAGTCACCTTCAATCTCTCTGCTCTCTCTCTCTCTCTGATGCATTCTTCCTCTTCCTCTTCTTCTGTTTGTTTACTTTCACTGTTTGTCTGTTATCAGCTCCCAGCAGCCTCTGACAGGCTCCGCCCCCGCTAATAAACCCCCCGCCAGCCTTCAGAAAGAAGCAGCCAAAGTGCCGAAACTCTAAAATCCACAGCCACGCTAAACTTCTGAGCACCCCCGTCCTCCCCCATCCTCCCCGGTCCTCCCCGGTCCTCCCCTGGTCTTCCCCTGTCCTCCCCCGTCCTCCCCAGTCCTCCCCTTTCCTCCCCCGTCCTCCCCAGTCCTCCCCCGTCCTCCCCAGTCCTCCGCCGTCTTCCCCGGTCCTCCACGGTCCTCCCCCATCCTCCCCTGTCCTCCCCGGTCCTCCCCAGTCCTCCCTGTCCTCCCCCATCATCCCCTGTCTTCCCTGGGCCTCCCCAGTCCTCCCCCGTCCTCCCCCGCCTTCCCCAGTCCTCCCGAGTCCTCCCCAGTCCTCCCCAATCCTCCCCGCCTTCCCCAGTCCTCCCCCATCCTCCCCTGTCCTCCCCCGTCCTCCCTAGTCCTCCCCCGCCCCGGTTTGTGTTGAATGTGGCTATGACAGACTCAGACCTTTATCAGGATCAGGACTACATCAGAGTCCCCTCTACCTAGAGACTGTTTGACTAATAGATCCATGTTTGGTTCTCAGTTCTAAAGGAATCCTGTAAGAACGGCTAAACTGATTAATCCTGTTATCAGGAACGGAACATGCTGAGGACCGAGAGACGAGCCCTGGGGAACCCCACCAACACTCATTCTCTTTCTCTAATAACATCAGAAACTTCAACAATCTAGGCTTTGCTCTATAAGGACGTACGGATAATCAGATTTTTTTGAGTTGATAGTCACATTTTTATAGATTGAGGCATCAAATTTGGCCAAAGATGAAAATGTCGCCCATAAAACTCGATTGATGAGCATGAGCTCCATCCACCCTTGTTCGTCCGAAATCAGACACACAGACTTCCATTAAAAACAGGTTTTTGACTGTGTGCACCAAAACAACTTATAGCAACTGTTTTATTGCAGTCAGTCGATCTCCAGGGATCTAAATTTCACCATTCCACAGTGATCCAGCAGAGCCCATTATTTTGACCCCCCAGACATTGTTTACCTTCCATGCACTCATGCCATTTGGAGCGCTATTTCACCCACTAAACTAAACATCGTCAGAATTAAATGAAACGATTGGTGCCACTAGATATGGATGTCTGAGAGTGGGCTACATGTGTAAGGAAAAGCTTGTGTGCTCCTACGTGTGTGCTCGGTTGAGAATCTGCGTCTGTGTTTACAGCCGGACATGCCGTCAGTGGAGTGTTTACCGTCAAAAAGGTTACCTCTGAGTTCTGCAGTCTGGGACTAAGAAAGGGGGACATTTGGACAGTTTCAACTTTGCCCTCACTTCATAGCAAGTGGATGGACATGCATGAGGATGCACGGGTCCTTTCATCAATAGGAGAGAATATATCATATCTCAAACATGCAGTAAATTTATATCTGTGTGTAATTGGCATATTTGTGGTCACATTTTGGTTCGAGGTGGAAATGCGCGTTCGTGATTCAAATCCTACATATTTCCTCTGATTTTTATGCCTGTACATAAAATAAACCTAACATGAACAAATGCATTCACTCTCATATGATTTGGTAGAGGAGGCTGAGAAAAGGAGGGTAACACTGGCGTGTTTCTGGCTCCGATAGACTCGTCTGTTTAGCATGGACGCTATCTCGCTGAATCACAGTCATAGGCAGAGTGGACAATAACTGGAATAAAAAGGATGTAACACTGAATTAAAAACATTCTTTTTAGTGGTCAGGGTTGAAGTTGTTGAAGAGATTTGAAGCAGTGAAAGTAAAAAAAATGTTGAAACATGATTATTTTCTTAACACCTTTCTGCATGTCCGTTTTCTGGACAAACAAGGACAGACGGAGATAAAAATGACAAGGGAGCGAGGGTTAAAGGTCATACTGACGTAATCCCTCTCCCCTAAAGACGACAGCCATCTTCATCCAGTTTAACAACGGACGTTTCTGATAAATCTGATCAGATTAATACTCAGAGAACACTTTTCTGTCAATGAATTGTTTACGTAATTAATAGTTGCAGCCCTTATAATTACAACCCTAGTTCTAAAAAAGCTGGTACCATGTATAA
Source organism: Cheilinus undulatus (assembly GCF_018320785.1). NCBI lineage: Eukaryota > Metazoa > Chordata > Actinopteri > Labriformes > Labridae > Cheilinus > Cheilinus undulatus. The sequence continues at coordinate 505,889 of NC_054883.1, read as the reverse complement.
AAGGAAAATAAAATCAGTGATGGTCAAATCTCATGATCCCATATTTGATTCACAGTAGAGCAGAAACAACAGATCTGATGTTAAACTGAGACTTCTTAACATTTCAGGAAAATATTAGCTCACTTTGAACTTGATGGCAGCAACCCGTCTCAAAAAAGTAGGGACGGGGTCATGTTTACCACTATGTAGCATCTCCTCTTCTTCTAACAACAGTCTGTAAACATCTGGAAGTGAGGAGACCAGCTGATGGAGAGGAATGTTGTCCCATTCTTGTCTGATGTAGGATTCTAGCTGCTCAACAGTCCAAATGTTTTCTATTGGTGAAAGGTCTGCAGGCAGACCAGTTCTCCTGTGAAGCCATGCTGTTGTGATGGATGTGGTCTGTGGTTTAGCATGGTCTTGCTGACAGAGACGTTGTCTGGATGGGAGCAGATGTGTCTCTAAAAGCTCTCTCTACTGTCCAGCATTGATAGTTCCTCTCCAGATGTTAGAGCTGCCCACGCCATAGGCACTAATGCAACCCCATACCATCAGAGATGCAGGCTTTAGACCTGAGCCAGGAGAACCAGCTGGATGCTCCAGATCCTCTTTAGTCCACAGGACACAGCGTCCAAGGTTTCCTCTGACCACAGAACAGTTTTCCACGTTTCCTCTGACCACAGAACAGTTTTCCATGTTTCCTCTGACCACAGAACAGTTTTCTGTGATTTCTCTGACCACAGAACAGTTTTCCATGTTTCCTCTGACCACAGAACAGTTTTCCACGTTTCCTCTGACCACAGAACAGTTTTCCACGTTTCCTCTGACCACAGAACAGTTTTCCACGTTTCCTCTGACCACAGAACAGTTTTCCACGTTTCCTCTGACCACAGAACAGTTTTCCACGTTTCCTCTGACCACAGAACAGTTTTCCATGTTTCCTCTGACCACAGAACAGTTTTTCATGATTTCTCTGACCACAGAACAGTTTTCTATGTTTCCTCTGACCACAGAACAGTTTTCCATGTTTCCTCTGACCACAGAACAGTTTTCCGTGATTTCTCTGACCACAGAACAGTTTTCCATGTTTTCTCTGACCACAGAACAGTTTTCTGTGATTTCTCTGACCACAGAACAGTTTTCCATGTTTCCTCTGACCACAGAACAGTTTTCCATGATTTCTCTGACCACAGAACAGTTTTCTGTGATTTCTCTGACCACAGAACAGTTTTCCATGTTTTCTCTGACCACAGAACAGTTTTCTGTGATTTCTCTGACCACAGAACAGTTTTCCATGTTTCCTCTGACCACAGAACAGTTTTCCATGATTTCTCTGACCACAGAACAGTTTTCCATGTTTCCTCTGACCACAGAACAGTTTTCCGTGATTTCTCTGACCACAGAACAGTTTTCCATGTTTCCTCTGACCACAGAACAGTTTTCCATGATTTCTCTGACCACAGAACAGTTTTCCATCTTTCCTTAGTCCATGGTAAATGAGCTTAGTTTCCAGTGTACCAGGAAAACAAAGACTGTGGTGTTCAAAAGCATTTACTGTGTTTCATTAACTCCATTTTGCTGTAAAATCAGTAAATTTTGTTTCTTTGCTTTCTCTTCTGAATGTTTGTGTCATGATGTACGGTGGCCCTATATGGACATACATCCATATTTTATATTCTGCTATATTTTGCCATGATTTCAGCTTAGCATTTGGTTTGAGGGGCGTGCTGTTTTAATGTTAAGCACTTACATGTAAATTCATGCATTTTCATTGTTGATGGCTTCTACCTGTAGGTGGCGCTGGTCAGCATTCATCCTGTCAGTGCTGCAGCCTTTTTATAGACGAATGTTTTTCATGATTTTGAGAGCTGATGAGAGTTCATTAGCGAGTTTGTGTAAATGAAAGAAGCAGAGATGATCGCGGCAAGGAAAAAAGAAACGGGGAATATTTTTGTAAACATGAGACTAATGAGGAGAGAGAGAGACGGAGAGAGACAGCGATGGAGGGAGAGAGGGAGGCTTATTAAATCAACAGCAACATTTAAAAAGGTTGAAATTTTCTGCTTTCAGCGAGAGTCAAAGACCGCTCACTGTGTGTGTGGCAGCAGGGCGAGAGCAGGAGCCATGTTGGAAATCTGTTTCAATCAGTGAGGGTCGTGTTCACTGAAAAGGTCAGAGACATGGGGGGGGCAGAGAGAGGGGGAGAGAGAGAGGGATGCTGCCTGGCAGTGTTAAACAGAGATGATGGTTGGTTTCATCAGTTTGTCCTATTTCAGCATCAATGATCAATGAACAGGAAATAAGAAACCCTGCAGAAGTTTGTACAGTTCAAATTTATGCTCCATGCTCTTTTCCTGCCCACCCAACCCGATGAACAGCCGACTGCTCTCCTCTACTGTTAGCACAGGTTCAGCGTACCTGGATGGTAGGGATGGCCGTCCCACCCTCTCATTCTGAACCCAGCTCTTCTGTTCATTCAGCAGCTGGCTGTCTGTGTGGAGGCTTTAGCTGGTGAGGCAGCGTATCTCGGCCAAAAAGGTAGGGAGGAGCTGCAGAAAAATGCTGAAGCAGGGTTACATTTTCAACCTAAGGCATGGCTCTTCAGTCCGTGTATTTACCGCTGGAGATCTCTGACTTGCACATGGATGGAAGTTTTATTTCCATATGTGTGGCCGAAGCACGGTACGTGAGCCTCAAACACCCCGTCACCATGAACAGGGCTGCCCACTCAGAAGAAACAATATAAGATGATAAAAATGAAAGAATTTCGACATTTTAAGCATTGTTAAACCAAACATTTAGCTACGTATACCAATAATAAAGTATTACCTTATCTAATAGTACTTTTTCTGTTATTATTATTATTATTATTATTATTATTATTATCATACATTTGTAAACTGCTTTGGCAATGCAACTGATGTCTTCAGGCCAATACATCTTCTTGAACTGAACTGATGATAAAAAAAAGTTAAAAAGAAAAGAACCAAAAATCACCGTTGGCAATAAACTTAAGTGACTGGAAAAACAAGAGGTTCGTCTATTGGCAGGAAACCCCGGTGGAGTCTTTGTCAAAATTAAAAGATCAGACCTTTTTACTTGAATTCTCACCTTAATTCCAGAATTCTGTCTTTGATCTCAGAATTCTGTCGTTGATCTCAGAATTCTGTCGTTGATCTCAGAATTCTGTCGTTGATCTCAGAATTCTGTCGTTGATCTCAGAATTCTGTCGTTGATCTCAGAATTCTGTCATTGATCTCAGAATTCTGTCGTTGATCTCAGAATTCTGTCATTGATCTCAGACTTCTGTCGTTGATCTCAGAATTCTGTCGTTGATCTCAGAATTCTGTCGTTGATCTCAGAATTCTGTCGTTGATCTCAGAATTCTGTCATTGATCTCAGAATTCTGTCGTTGATCTCAGAATTCTGTCGTTGATCTCAGAATTCTGTCATTGATCTCAGACTTCTGTCGTTGATCTCAGAATTCTGTCATTGATCTCAGAATTCTGTCGTTGATCTCAGAATTCTGTCATTGATCTCAGACTTCTGTCGTTGATCTCAGAATTCTGTCGTTGATCTCAGAATTCTGTCATTGATCTCAGAATTCTGTCGTTGATCTCAGAATTCTGTCATTGATCTCAGACTTCTGTCGTTGATCTCAGAATTCTGTCGTTGATCTCAGAATTCTGTCATTGATCTCAGAATTCTGTCGTTGATCTCAGAATTCTGTCATTGATCTCAGAATTCTGTCGTTGATCTCAGAATTCTGTCATTGATCTCAGAATTCTGTCATTGATCTCAGAATTCTGTCATTGATCTCAGAATTCTGATTCAAATATCAGAATCTCAACTTCAAAATTTTTTTTCAGGCTTTTATCCAAGAGTTTCACAATAAAAGTTTGATGTCAGATCTTTCTTCAGTAGCTCTTATACTCCTTATTTTCTGTGTTGTTTGTTTTGTAACTATGGTTGGAAGACTTAACAATCCATTTTAACATTGGTCATAACTTCATTACTGAGATTATCACCATCATCATCACCATTAACATCATCATCACCATCATCATCATCATCATCACCATCATCATCATCATCATCACCATTACATCACCATCACCATCATCATCATCATCATCACCATCATCATCATCACCATTACATCACCATCACCATCATCATCATCATCATCAACATCATCATAATCACCATCATCATCACCATCATCATCATCACCATCACCATCATCATCATCATCATCAACATCATCATCATCACCGTTATCACCATCATCATCACCATCATCATCATCACCATCAACATCATCATCATCACCGTTATCACCATCAACATCACCATCATCATCATCACCATCACCATCATCATCATCACCATCAACATCATCATCATCACCATCATCATCATCATCATCATCACCATTACCATGATCCTCATCACCATCATCATCATCATCATCATCACCATCATCATCATCATCATCACCATCATCATCATCACCATCAACATCATCATCATCACCGTTATCACCATCAACATCACCATCATCATCATCAACACCATCATCATCATCATCATATGTAGCTTCTTCTTCTTCAGACCAAACAGGAAGTTGACCTGTGTACTTCCTGGAGGTTGTATTTGGTAGTTCTTTTACACTTGTTGAAAAAAATACCTGACGACATCATCAGCGTGGCGCTCTGTCTGATTTAAATGTCAGCCCTAAAATTATGGGATGGCACCGTGACGACCACACACACTCTCACACACATTCAGCTGGGAATTGTAGGATTTTATGTGATAGCATTCACTTTCCCCTCAGGGATTATGGGTAATAGGATCCACCTCAATCCCCTCCTCCCCCTCTCCTTGACCCCCGACCCCCATTGTTGTGGCGGCGGTATGTGTGTTCCCTGTAGACGGAGCGTTTAGCCCGCCGTCTCTCTTTCATCGCTCAGCTGAGGTGGAGGAACTCACAGGAGCAGAGATTGGGTCTGACTGCAGAGCGTTTCTGTGTGAGGCTCAATAACAGGAAGAGAGGAGTTTCAGAGCAGCACCATCGACCACACAAACACACCACAAAGAACAGGAAAGGCATTGTTCCACGCTGCAGCAAATACCTGAAAGAACCTGCTACACAGCCGCACAGCTACACAACCGCACAGCTACACTACACAACAGCTACACAACCCCACAGCTACACTACACAACAGCTACACAACCCCACAGCTACACTACACAACAGCTACACAACTGCACAGCTACACTACACAACAGCTACACAACTGCACAGCTACACTACACAACAACTACACAACCCCACAGCTACACTACACAACAGCTACACAACCCCACAGCTACACTACACAACAGCTACACTACACAACAGCTACACAACCCCACAGCTACACAACCCCACAGCTACACAACCCCACAGCTACACTACACAACAGCTACACAACCCCACAGCTACACTACACAACAGCTACACAACCCCACAGCTACACTACACAACAGCTACACAACCCCACAGCTACACTACACAACAGTTACACAACCTCACAGCTACACAACCACACAGCTACACAACCGCACAGCTACACTACACAACAGCTACACAACCCCACAGCTACACAACCACACAGCTACACAACCCCACAGCTACACTACACAACAGCTACACAACTGCACAGCTACACTACACAACAGCTACACAACTGCACAGCTACACTACACAACAGCTACACAACTGCACAGCTACACTACACAACAACTACACAACCCCACAGCTACACTACACAACAGCTACACAACCCCACAGCTACACTACACAACAGCTACACAACCCCACAGCTACACTACACAACAGCTACACTACACAACAGCTACACAACCCCACAGCTACACAACCCCACAGCTACACTACACAACAGCTACTCAACCCCACAGCTACACTACACAACAGCTACACAACCCCACAGCTACACTACACAACAGCTACACAACCCCACAGCTACACTACACAACAGCTACACAACCCCACAGCTACACTACACAACAGTTACACAACCTCACAGCTACACAACCACACAGCTACACAACCGCACAGCTACACTACACAACAGCTACACAACCCCACAGCTACACTACACAACAGCTACACAACCCCACAGCTACACTACACAACAGCTACACAACTGCACAGCTACACTACACAACAGCTACACAACTGCACAGCTACACTACACAACAACTACACAACCCCACAGCTACACTACACAACAGCTACACAACCCCACAGCTACACTACACAACAGCTACACTACACAACAGCTACACAACCCCACAGCTACACAACCCCACAGCTACACTACACAACAGCTACGCAACCCCACAGCTACACTACACAACAGCTACACAACCCCACAGCTACACTACACAACAGCTACACAACCCCACAGCTACACTACACAACAGCTACACAACCCCACAGCTACACTACACAACAGTTACACAACCTCACAGCTACACAACCACACAGCTACACAACCGCACAGCTACACTACACAACAGCTACACAACCCCACAGCTACACTACACAACAGCTACACAACCCCACAGCTACACTACACAACAGCTACACAACTGCACAGCTACACTACACAACAGCTACACAACTGCACAGCTACACTACACAACAGCTACACAACTGCACAGCTACACTACACAACAACTACACAACCCCACAGCTACACTACACAACAGCTACACAACCCCACAGCTACACTACACAACAGCTACACAACCCCACAGCTACACTACACAACAGCTACACTACACAACAGCTACACAACCCCACAGCTACACAACCCCACAGCTACACTACACAACAGCTACGCAACCCCACAGCTACACTACACAACAGCTACACAACCCCACAGCTACACTACACAACAGCTACACAACCCCACAGCTACACTACACAACAGCTACACAACCCCACAGCTACACTACACAACAGTTACACAACCTCACAGCTACACAACCACACAGCTACACAACCGCACAGCTACACTACACAACAGCTACACAACCCCACAGCTACACTACACAACAGCTACACAACCCCACAGCTACACTACACAACAGCTACACAACTGCACAGCTACACTACACAACAGCTACACAACTGCACAGCTACACTACACAACAGCTACACAACTGCACAGCTACACTACACAACAACTACACAACCCCACAGCTACACTACACAACAGCTACACAACCCCACAGCTACACTACACAACAGCTACACAACCCCACAGCTACACTACACAACAGCTACACTACACAACAGCTACACAACCCCACAGCTACACAACCCCACAGCTACACTACACAACAGCTACACAACCCCACAGCTACACTACACAACAGCTACTCAACCCCACAGCTACACTACACAACAGCTACACAACCCCACAGCTACACTACACAACAGCTACACAACCCCACAGCTACACAACCCCACAGCTACACTACACAACAGCTACACAACCCCACAGCTACACTACACAACAGCTACACAACCCCACAGCTACACAACCCCACAGCTACACTACACAACAGCTACACAACCCCACAGCTACACAACCCCACAGCTACACTACACAACAGCTACACAACCCCACAGCTACACTACACAACAGCTACACAACCCCACAGCTACACTACACAACAGCTACACTACACAACAGCTACACAACCCCACAGCTACACTACACAACAGCTACGCAACCCCACAGCTACACTACACAACAGCTACACAACCTCACAGCTACACAACTACACAGCTAAACTACACAACAGCTACGCAACCCCACAGCTACACTACACAACAGCTACACAACCCCACAGCTACACTACACAACAGCTACACTACACAACAGCTACACTACACCACAGCTACACTACACAACAGCTACGCAACCGCACAGCTACACTACACAACAGCTACACAACCGCACAGCTACACTACACAACAGTTACACAACCTCACAGCTACACAACCACACAGCTACACAACCTCACAGCTACACTACACAACAGCTACACAACCCCACAGCTACACAACCACACAGCTACACAACCGCACAGCTACACTACACAACAGGTGCACAACCTCACAGCTACACAACCACACAGCTACACTACACAACAGCTACACTACACAACAGCTACACTACACAACAGCTACACAACCCCACAGCTACACTACACAACAGCTACACAACCCCACAGCTACACAACCCCACAGCTACACTACACAACAGCTACGCAACCCCACAGCTACACTACACAACAGCTACACAACCCCACAGCTACACTACACAACAGCTACACAACCCCACAGCTACACTACACAACAGCTACACAACCCCACAGCTACACTACACAACAGCTACGCAACCCCACAGCTACACTACACAACAGCTACACAACCTCACAGCTACACAACTACACAGCTACACTACACAACAGCTACACAACCTCACAGCTACACAACCACACAGCTACACTACACAACAGCTACACTACACAACAGCTACACTACACAACAGCTACACAACCCCACAGCTACACTACACAACAGCTACACAACCCCACAGCTACACAACCCCACAGCTACACTACACAACAGCTACGCAACCCCACAGCTACACTACACAACAGCTACACAACCCCACAGCTACACTACACAACAGCTACACAACCCCACAGCTACACTACACAACAGCTACACAACCCCACAGCTACACTACACAACAGTTACACAACCTCACAGCTACACAACCACACAGCTACACAACCTCACAGCTACACTACACAACAGCTACACAACCCCACAGCTACACAACCACACAGCTACACAACCGCACAGCTACACTACACAACAGGTGCACAACCTCACAGCTACACAACCACACAGCTACACTACACAACAGCTACACTACACAACAGCTACACTACACAACAGCTACACAACCCCACAGCTACACTACACAACAGCTACACAACCCCACGGCTACACAACCGCACAGCTACACTACACAACAGCTACACAACCCCACAGCTTCACAACCGCACAGCTACACTGCACAACAGCAGAGCTACACAACCCCACAGCTACACAACCCCACAGCTACACAACCGCACAGCTACACAAGCGTCCACACAGGGAGGTTTTGTCAGGAGAAATTGCTCCTTCCCGCTCTCATCTATCATTCTCTCTCTGAGTGGATCGCTGTCTGTCATCTTGAAATACACCACTTAGATTGGCCACTACAAAGACACCGAGCACGCTCAGTTCAGGCTTCCTTTAATCTCCCTCTGTCCCTTTCTCTCTCCATTCTTCAGCTTTTTAAATTCTTCTGAGGAACAAGGCAGCAGCGTCAGACTGGAATCTCTAACAACCTCAATTTTATTTATAATTTCAAAAATCTTTAAGAACCAATATCTAAAAACATCAAACTTTATTTATAAAGCACTGTACGGACAAATTCAGTTCTACTTCAAAGTGCTTTACAAGAGTGATGAAAAGGTAGAGTCAAAAAGGAGACTAACACCAATTTACAACCCCAATTCCAAAAAAGCTGGGGCGCTCATAATCTTATTAACCCATTTTTATTCACAATAGAACATAAATAACTTATCAGATGTTGAACTGAGACTTTTTTTACCATTTAATTAAAATTTTAGCTAATTTTGATTTTGATGGCAACAACACATCTCAAAAAAGTAGGGACAGTGCAACAAAAGGCTGGAAAAGTAACTGGAACTGATAATAGTGGTACTATTAGGTTAATTATCAGTAGGTCAGCAGCATGACTGAGTATAAATGTATTTTAGAGAGGCAGAGAAGTAAAGATGGGCCAAGGTTCACAAATCTGTGAAAAACTGAGTCTAAAAAATATGGAAAGGTTTCAGAAAATGTTGCTCAGTGTATAACACTGAAGACCTTGAGTCTCCCTCCATCTTCAGTCCAGATCTGTGTCCTTTGACTGGTCTCCTGTCTGTAACCTTTGACTGGTCTCCTGTCTGTCCCTTTGACTGGTCTCCTATCTCTGTCCTTTGACTGGTCTCTTGTCTGTCCCTTTGACTGGTCTCCTATCTGTGTCCTTTGACTGGTCTCCTGCCTGTCCCTTTGACTGGTCTCCTGTCTGTCCCTTTGACTGGTCTCCTGTCTGTCCCTTTGACTGGTCTCCTATCTGTGTCCTTTGACTGGTCTCCTATCTGTGTCCTTTGACTGGTCTCCTGTCTGTAACCTTTGACTGGTCTCCTATCTGTGTCCTTTGATTGGTCTCCTGTCTGTCCCCTTTGACTGGTCTCCTATCTGTGTCCTTTGATTGGTCTCCTGTCTGTCCCCTTTGACTGGTCTCCTGTCTGTCCCTTTGACTGGTCTCCTATCTGTGTCCTTTGACTGGTCTCTTGTCTGTCCCTTTGACTGGTCTCCTATCTGTGTCCTTTGACTGGTCTCCTGCCTGTCCCTTTGACTGGTCTCCTGTCTGTCCCTTTGACTGGTCTCCTGTCTGTCCCTTTGACTGGTCTCCTATCTGTGTCCTTTGACTGGTCTCCTATCTGTAACCTTTGACTGGTTTTCTTATTGTGTCCTTTGACTGGTCTTATTCGTCCCCTTTTGACTGGTCTCCTATCTGTGTCCTTTGACTGGTCTCTTGTCTGTCCCTTTGACTGGTCTCCTATCTGTGTCCTTTGACTGGTCTCCTGCCTGTCCCTTTGACTGGTCTCCTGTCTGTCCCTTTGACTGGTCTCCTGTCTGTCCCTTTGACTGGTCTCTTGTCTGTCCTCTTTGACTGGTCTCCTGTCTGTCCCCTTTGACTGGTCTCCTGTGTGAACCTTTTGACTGGTCTCCTGTCTGTGTCCTTTGACTGGTCTCCTATCTGTGTCCTTTGACTGGTCTCCTGTCTGTGTCCTTTGACTGGTCTCCTGTCTGTCCCTTTGACTGGTCTCTTGTCTGTCCTCTTTGACTGGTCTCCTGTCTGTCCCCTTTGACTGGTCTCCTGTGTGTACCCTTTGACTGGTCTCCTGTCTGTGTCCTTTGACTGGTCTCCTGTCTGTTCCCTTTGACTGGTCTCCTGTCTGTACTCTTTGACTGGTCTCCTGTCTGTCCCTTTGACTGGTCTCCTATCTGTGTCCTTTGACTGGTCTCCTGCCTGTCCCTTTGACTGGTCTCCTGTCTGTCCCCTTTGACTGGTCTCCTGTGTGTACCCTTTGACTGGTCTCCTGTCTGTGTCCTTTGACTGGTCTCCTGTCTGTGTCCTTTGACTGGTCTCCTGTCTGTCCCCTTTGACTGGTCTCCTGTCTGTGTCCTTTGACTGGTCTCCTGTCTGTCCCCTTTGACTGGTCTCCTGTCTGTCCCCTTTGACTGGGCTCCTGTCTGTAACCTTTGACTGGTTTTCTTATTGTGTCCTTTGACTGGTCTCCTGTCTGTCCCCTTTGACTGGTCTCCTGTCTGTGTCCTTTGACTGGTCTCCTGTCTGTCCCCTTTAACTGGTCTCTTATCTGTGTCCTTTGACTGGTCTCCTGTCTGTCCCTTCTACTGGTCTCCTGTCTGTCCCTTTGACTGGTCTCCTGTCTGTGTCCTTTGACTGGTCTCCTGTCTGTCCCTTTGACTGGTCTCCTATCTGTGTCCTTTGACTGGTCTCCTGTCTGTCCCTTTGACTGGTCTCCTATCTGTGTCCTTTGACTGGTCTCCTGTCTGTCCCTTTGACTGGTCTCCTATCTGTGTCCTTTGACTGGTCTCCTATCTGTGTCCTTTGACTGGTCTCCTGTCTGTCCCTTTGACTGGTCTCCTGTCTGTCCCTTTGACTGGTCTCCTATCTGTGTCCTTTGACTGGTCTCCTATCTGTGTCCTTTGACTGGTCTCCTGTCTGTCCCTTTGACTGGTCTCCTATCTGTGTCCTTTGACTGGTCTCCTATCTGTGTCCTTTGACTGGTCTCCTGTCTGTCCCTTTGACTGGTCTCCTGTCTGTCCCTTTGACTGGTCTCCTGTCCATACCCTTTGACTGGTCTCCTGTCTGTTCCCTTTGACTGGTCTCCTGTCCGTACCCTTTGACTGGTCTCCTGTCCGTACCCTTTGACTGGTCTCCTGTCCTTCTCCTTTAACTCCTCTACGCTCTGACCCGTGTCCTGCTGTCGCTGTCAGAGATTACCTGCTGTTGGCGTCTTTTTGTTTGGGGTGCAGTTGTTGCCTAAACACTGGTGTGATGCAGAGATTTGAGATTGGAGCTGCAGGGGATGAGAACAGCTGCTTGGGTCACCTGTTCAGCATGCCACCTGCTGATTGGCTGAGAGCCAAGTCAGCCTCAGACTGAGCGTGACAGAGCTGACAGGAAGTGTATGGGGTCAGACTGTTTCAGATTCCACGGTCAGAGACATGACGACGTGACGACTAATAGAATCTGACTCTAAACTGTTCAAACTAGATCAGATGTATTGGTCAGGGATTGGTTGATGTCTTCGTCTGTACTGTCAATAAAGTTTGGGTCTTACAAAAATAAAAAAACAACAAACATGAAATAATGGTCCTGTTTTATCTCAGGGTAAATCAGACATGATCTGAGCAGAGCTCAGCTGTGTTTACCAGACTCTGGTCTAACATCAGTCCGTGTCTGTTTTGGTTTCAGATCCGATGCACGGCCCCCGGCGTCTGGAGGTTGTCGACATTCAGTCCAAACAGGTGACCATTCGCTGGGAGCCGTTTGGGTACAATGTGACCCGCTGTCACAGCTACAACCTGACTGTGCAGTACCACTACCGACCAGCAGGGGCCCCCAGCAGGTAAGCGGGGGGGGCACCTAGGAGGTAACACAAGGGGAGGGGCCAAAAGGTTAAGACAGGGTAAGGTAGTGGTACAGCCTGGTTTATGTTCTGTGATGGGTGTAAGCTGCCATGAATACCAAGTATGTGAGTTGGTGTGTGTGTTGTCTCAACACATAGCTGTTTTTTAAGCAGGTGCATGTCAGTCGCGTGTAGAGGGTTCAGCTCTATTTGGACCTACGGCGCTGGTCAGGCATGGGTTCAACAAAGACACTAAAGTCAGGTTAAAGTTAGGGACCACATGGAAATGGTGGGGGTAATACAGGTGTCAGATTTATGAGATAAAAAATTATTAACCATGAGAAAGGAAGTCACAAATGCATGGATGTTTCAGCCTTTACTGATTTGGTAAATCATCATCAATTTAATTTGGCTTATTTAAAAAGAAAACACAAAAAAATCTTTAATGTCAAAGTGAAAACATTTCTACAAAGTAATGTCAATGAAATAGAAATCTGTAATGTGAAGTAGGGTTAGGGTTTGGGATCATTCCTAGTGATGGGCTGAAAGTCCTTATGGAGGAGTTTAAAGATGGCGTCTCTCCTGCAGGGAGCCAGTGAAGGCAGAACAACGGGAGGAGGTCGTGTACGACACCCTGAGCTCCGTGCCACAGCACACCGTACGTAACCTTCCGCCATTCACCAATGTCAGCCTGAGACTGGCCCTGAGTAACCCCGAGGGACGCAAGGAGAGCGAGGAGCTGCTGGTGCTGACGGATGAGGACGGTACGTTTGACTCCATTAGACTTAAATAAAGTCTTAAATCTTAGTTGTTTTCTCATCTTACTCCATTAGACTGTCAACCTCTCTGTTTGAATAAAGTTTTAAATCTTTATATCTTAGTCCCTGGGGCTGTTCCGGTAGATTCCATCGTGGGCAGCAGCTACGAGCAGCAGATCAGTCTTAGCTGGAGAGAACCACTGCAGACGTACGGCCTCATCCGGCAGTACGAGGTGACCACGCCCACTCTGACTTCAAATGACAGTCAGACCAATTAGATAAAGACATCTTTAATACTTCATTACCCACAATCCCCTGTTCTCCTCCACAGATCTCCTACAAAGCCCTCAGCTCCTTCGACACAGAGTTCGACCTGTCCAATCAGAGTGGGAAGGTGGTCAAACCGGCCAATGAGACAAGCCATGTCTTCAGTGGCCTCTACCCAGGCTCCACCTACTCCTTCACAATAAGAGCCTCGACCGTGAAGGGCTTTGGACCGCCAGTGATCACCCAGTTCACCACCAAGATCTCAGGTGAGCATTTCAAAATAAGAGCGTACGAAGAACATGGATTGAATCCAAAGGCGTCTCCATGTAGACAAGCTTGTCCTCCATGAAAACATTCTAAATTTAGCTCACATAGCTCCGTTAGCTGTGTAAGCTATGTAGAAAATGGAGGTACAGAGCTAACATAGCTAAAGCTAAGCTAACAAAACAGCTATGTAAGCTACATAGCTAAAATAGATTTAATTGTGTTTGCTAAAGGTCACTATGCTAAAGCTAACTTACCTATAGATGACAGACTACATAGTTATCTGTATAGCTAAGTTAGCTCTAGCTACATTCGCCAAAGCTTATGTTGCTGTGGCCTACTTAGATATAGTTAACATAGCTAACATAGCTAACATAGCTAAAGCTAAGCTGCAAAGCAGCTGTGTACACTACATATCTGCTTAATCCATGTAGCTAAATTAGATTTAGCATTGTTTGCTAAAGCTCACGTTGCTAGGCTAATTTAGCTCAAGAAAACACAGTGAAGTAGCTAACATAGCTAAAGCTAATTCCACGAAGCAGCTATGTAATCTACATTTATATGTCATTTTGTTAGCTAACTTAGCGAGATATACGGCGTCTGCAGCCAACAACAGGGTCAGTTGTTGAAACGACCCCTTTCTCCACCAAGCTAAGCTTTGATGATCATCATTCTGAAGAATTTAAAGGGCATTAAAGGATGACATCATCTTCAAAGGATGACATCATCAAAGGCAGATGACAGAATGTTGGTGATTGGTGCTTTTCTGTCCTTATCTAGTAGGTAGTAGACCATGGTTGGCAACTTTTGGAAAAGTGGGTGGAGCCTCACCATTCCCCCACTTTTATGAAAGTTTCCAACAAAGGGCCGTCAACATGAGGGAAAGATTGCTGGTATGTATGTTCTGATGTTCACAGATGTTCAGACGGATCAAACAGTTGGCTCTGGTTTCCTTTTCTTTAATTTTTGTTATTTAAAGGAAAAAAAGTCAAACTGGTACCAAATGAAGAGCTGAAAGCACAAACATCGATACTCAGCTTCCACATGTATTAAAGGAAATGAATCAGCTGATCTGGTGTGTTTGGATCCATCTTAAATGTCCTAAAGACTCCTTCTCTCCTCAGCTCCTCTGATGCCGGCGTACGATCAGGAGTCTCCGCTCAATCAGACTGACTCCACCGTCACCGTCCTGCTGAAACCGGCGCAGAGCCGCGGAGCGCCCGTCAGGTAACGCACACAAAAACTCACAGAGAGAGAGATGATGAAATATTCAGCAGCATCAATCTTTGGGCTCATCAAGATTTCATGTAGAAACGTTAAACATTCAGAGACGACATGGAGGAGAAGCTGGGACTAAAACAGCAAACTGTCCATCTGCCACTGCCTCAGAGAGGACTGCATTTAAACAATGTGGACATTTAAACAGTTATTTAGAGACTGTGGATGTTATAGAGATTATTTAAACACTGTGGATGTTAGAGCTATTATTTCTTTACACAGAAATATAGATTATATATAACTGTGAACAACTATCTTATTTTTCAACGATATTATCTTATCCTTGTATATGATGAATACATAATGTTGGTGTTTTTTTCATTACAATCAAAATTCACTGGCATTAAGTGTTTAAATTCCTAATAAATAACCAATATTTGACTTTTTTGATCAGGCCAAACCTGTATTATTCTGTCTGCTGGTTCTGGATCAGTGAGAGTCTGTAGGGAGAGGACCAGAGTACTGTTCATTAGATCATGAGTCTGTTTAAACCTGCATTATTCTGTCTGCTGGTTCTGGATCAGTGAGAGTCTGTAGGGAGAGGGCCAGAGTACTGTTCATTAGATCATGAGTCTGTTTAAACCTGTATTATTCTGTCTGCTGGTTCTGGATCAGTGAGAGTCTGTAGGGAGAGGACCAGAGTACTGTTCATTAGATCATGAGTCTGTTTAAACCTGCATTATTCTGTCTGCTGGTTCTGGATCAGTGAGAGTCTGTAGTGAGAGGACCAGAGTACTGTTCATTAGATCATGAGTCTGTTTAAACCTGTGTTATTCTGTCTGCTGGTTCTGGATCAGTGAGAGTCTGTAGGGAGAGGGCCAGAGTACTGTTCATTACATCATGAGTCTGTTTAAACCTGTGTTATTCTGTCTGCTGGTTCTGGATCAGTGAGAGTCTGTAGGGGGAGGACCAGAGTACTGTTCATTACATCATGAGTCTGTCTTACAGAAGAGGAAAATAAACTGTTCTAGTGGGGGGAGGTTTTGGTCCTGCTGAACTCCAGCCTCCTGCCAGAGGGACTCAAAAAGTCCATGTCTGGATTGAGAGGTGTTAGCCATAATCTACCAGCGTGCCTCAGAGTCCTGGAGGTGTACAGGTCTCCTCAGAGTCCTGGAGGTGTACAGGTCTCCTTAGTCCTGGAGGTGTACAGGTCTCCTCAGAGTCTTGGAGGTGTACAGGTCTCCTCAGAGTCCTGGAGGTGTACAGGTCTCCTTAGTCCTGGAGGTGTACAGGTCTCCTCAGAGTCTTGGAGGTGTACAGGTCTCCTCAGAGTCCTGGAGGTGTACAGGTCTTGTCAGAGTCCTGGAGATGCACAGGTCTCCTCAGAGTCCTGGAGGTGTACAGGTCTCCTCAGAGTCCTGGAGGTGTACAGGTCTTGTCAGAGTCCTGGAGATGCACAGGTCTCCTCAGAGTCCTGGAGGTGTACAGGTCTCCTCAGAGTCCTGGAGGTGTACAGGTCTCCTTAGTCCTGGAGGTGTACAGGTCTCCTTAGTCCTGGAGGTGTCTGGTCTTGTATAGGTCCCTGAGGTGTACAGGTCTCCCCGAGAGTCTTGGAGTTCTCCAGAGAGAGGGTTGACTGCAGCTCGTTCCTGTCCCTTGCCGTGGCCCCAGCATACCAGACGTTATGGATGTGGTGATGATGGACTCCATGATGGCGGTCTAGAAGGGCACCATCATCATCTTGGTTGGATTTGTTCAGGTGCTACAGGAAGTGCTCCTCTGCTGGGGTTTCTTGATGAGGGAGCTGATGTTGAGGTCCCACTCAGGTCCTGGGTTATGAGGGTCCCCAGGAGGAGTAAAGAATCCAGAGGGGGGACTGGGGAGTCGCAGAGGATTATGGGCTGGCAGCATCCTTGTTAAAGTGGGGGTATTATTCCTTTTTTCAAGGCTTTCCACCGTCTCTCTGACCCACGTAGCAGCTTCACATGGTTACAGCTCAGAAAACTCCTCATGTTTCTCACACTGGCGTCCTGAAAGCCCTTATTTTAACCTCCGTCTGAAACACTTCATTTTCGCTGCTGTCTCTTTAACTCCCCCCCCCCCCCACGGACTTGCTTTCCTCCGATTGGCCAATTTTCTGGAGGCTGGCCGGCGACAGGAATCAATGTTTTGTGTCCGCCCCCTCCGATGTGGCTATGTTGCTAGGCTAGTACTTGTAAACTTTGAATGAACCGGTCCGACTGAGTAAATTATGGCGAATTTTGATATGTGTTAGACCCGGAGTCTGATCCTGATGGTTTGGAGAGAGAGGGGGAATAAAACCAGCAGCAGCAAAGGACAGAGCAGGACGTGTCTGTTTGGTAAGTGTTTAACTACTGTGTTTTAAATGCTAAATGCTAAAAGGCCTTGCGGGGGCAGTCTGTTCTGCTTTGCCGGCAGCACGGGCGGACCACGAACCAGTCAGGAGATCCTACTGTGATGACCTCATCAGTCTGCTCCATCGAAATCCCGTCTCAGGAGAACACTGGGAGAATCTCAGAGAGATTTTCATCAGTTCACGCGCTAATTCCAAGATTACTGCCGCACACGTTTATCTTGCGGTTTGAAAATTTGCATACATGAAGTATGGATGTCCAACACTGTGACTTTATGTTTTAAAAACCGGAAAAGTATAATACCCCCTCTTTAAAGGATTTCCTGTCCTTAAAGGAGCGTTGAGCTCCTGGTTGTCCTGACTGCACTGGGTGGCCAGATGGCCCACCTCCTACCTGTATGTGGACTCGTCCCCACAGATGAGTCTGATAAGGGTGGTGTGGTCAGAGGAGCCTGACAGTCTGGTGACTGGAGGACCAGCTGTTGGTGTTCAGGGAGAAGATCAGAGCCCCGTGAGGAGCCGGTGCTGACAGGAAGTCCCTGATCCACCTGCAGGATTACTGTTGTAAAAGCAGAGCTGAAATCCACAAACATGGTCCTGGCGTAGGTCCCCTTCTGGGTCCAGGAGAGGGTCTGTGGTGGTTTTAAGTCAACATCATCTCTAAGTTTAAGGCTGCAGACAAAAAAAACAAAACAGTTTTATATCATAATAAAGTGTTTTTGTACCTGGATGGTACAGGAAGTTAGAAACTGTTTTACAGCAAATAGATGAGAGATGATCTTGTGTTTTCTGAGGGACAGACTGGAACTTTTCTTTATTCATCCACAAATAAAACCATATTTTCTGGTTAAACATCAGAACCACGGCTGATGGCGTCGTGATGCGGCGTTAAACCGGAGAACAAACAAACGCCGTCTCTAAAAACGCTCCTGAAATGTAAATGCACACACAAATAATTAATACTAACTTTTCCTGTTGACTCTCACACACTAACACACACCGCTCCAGAGGGAGGTGGTATCCGCGGTAACAGTC
Source organism: Cheilinus undulatus (assembly GCF_018320785.1). NCBI lineage: Eukaryota > Metazoa > Chordata > Actinopteri > Labriformes > Labridae > Cheilinus > Cheilinus undulatus. The sequence continues at coordinate 487,121 of NC_054883.1, read as the reverse complement.
GTCATGTCAACAGCTGTCTGCTCTCCGTCGCCGGGCTGTAACGAGGGATTTGGTTAATTAACGATCAGCAGGCGGGGCTAATCAGAGCCTGCTGCTAACACCCAGGATTAACAGGGGATTAACGGCTAATGTGTCAATCACACTCCAACACACCAACACACTAATACACACAACACACACACAACACACACAAAACACACTCCAACACACCAACACACTCCAACACACCAACACACTAATACACACAACACACACACAACACACACAAAACACACACAACACACCAACACACTCCAACACACCAACACACTAATACACACAACACACACACAACACACACAAAACACACTCCAACACACCAACACACTAATACACACAACACATACACAACACACACAAAACACACACAACACACCAACACACTAATACACACAACACACACACAGCACACACAAAACACACACAACACACCAACACACTAATACACACAACACACACACAGCACACACACAACACACACAACACACTAATACACACAACACACACACAACACACACACAACACACACACAACACACTAATACACACAACACACACACAACACACACAACACACCAACACACACAAAACACACACAACACACACAACACACCAACACACACAAAACACACACAACACACCAACACACTCCAACACACCAACACACCAACACACTCCAACACACTAATACACACAACACACACACAGCACACACACAACACACACAACACACTAATACACACAACACACACACAACACACACCAACACACCAACACACTCCAACACACTAATACACACAACACACACACAACACACACCAACACACCAACACACCAACACACTCCAACACACTAATACACACAACACACACACAACACACACCAACACACCAACACACCAACACACTAATACACACAACACACACACAACACACACACAACACACCAACACACACCAACACACTCCAACACACCAACACACTAATACACACAACACACACACACACACCAACACACCCACACACACCAACACACTAATACACACAACACATACACAACACACACAAAACACACACAACACACCAACACACTAATACACACAACACACACACAGCACACACAAAACACACACAACACACCAACACACTAATACACACAACACACACACAGCACACACACAACACACACAACACACTAATACACACAACACACACACAACACACACACAACACACTAATACACACAACACACACACAACACACACACAACACACACAACACACTAATACACACAACACACACACAACACACACACAACACACACAAAACACACTCCAACACACCAACACACTCCAACACACCAACACACTAATACACACAACACACACACAACACACACAAAACACACACAACACACCAACACACTCCAACACACCAACACACTAATACACACAACACACACACAACACACACAAAACACACTCCAACACACCAACACACTAATACACACAACACACACACAACACACACAAAACACACTCCAACACACCAACACACTCCAACACACCAACACACCAACACACTAATAAACACAACACATACACAACACACACAAAACACACACAACACACCAACACACTAATACACACAACACACACAGAGCACACACAAAACACACACAACACACTAATACACACAACACACACACAACACACACACAACACACACAACACACTAATACACACAACACACACACAGCACACACAAAACACACACAACACACCAACACACTAATACACACAACACACACACAACACACACACAGCACACACAAAACACACACAACACACCAACACACCCATACACACAACACACACACAGCACACACAAAACACACACAACACACACAACACACACACAGCACACACACAACACACACAACACACTAATACACACAACACACACACAGCACACACAAAACACACACAACACACACAACACACACACAGCACACACACAACACACACAACACACTAATACACACAACACACACACAGCACACACAAAACACACACAACACACCAACACACCCATACACACAACACACACACAGCACACACAAAACACACACAACACACACAACACACACACAGCACACACACAACACACACAACACACTAATACACACAACACACACACAACACACACACAACACACACACAACACACACCAACACACCAACACACCAACACACTCCAACACACTAATACACACAACACACACACACAACACACACCAACACACCAACACACCAACACACTAATACACACAACACACACACAACACACACACAACACACCAACACACACCAACACACTCCAACACACCAACACACTAATACACACAACACACACACACACACCAACACACCAACACACACCAACACACTAATACACACAACACACACACAACACACACCAACACACCAACACACACCAACACACTCCAACACACCAACACACTCCAACACACCAACACACTAATACACACAACACACACACAACACACCAACACACTCCAACACACCAACTCACTCCAACACACCAACACACTAATACACACAACACACACACAACACACCAACTCACTCCAACACACCAACACACACCAACACACCAATACACACAACAAACACATCACACACACAACACACACCAACACACCAATACAAACAAAAAACACCAACACACTAATACACACAACACACACACACCAACACACACCAACACACTAACACACACAACACAGGTTATTAATGTAAATATAATAAAGGTTATAAAAGTTCCTGTGTTAGATAGTCTTACAGCAGGGGGGTCAGACTGGACCACAGCAGGGCCAGATCCTGAATTCAGGTCTAACAGGGTCGATGTTAAACCAGAAACCATCGGCCTCATTTTCACCAGTAATAGATTAGAGGAGAAAAACTCAGCACCGTTTTAAAAAGTCACAATCATAAAGTCTAAAGTCTCAAAATCTGAGGTCAAAAGTCAAACTTATCAGTTCATAAAGGTCAAATATTGGATTTAAAGTCAAGGTTAGGGGTTGAAAAGGTCAAAGGTGAAGTGAAATTCGAAATAATGAGTTAAAAGATTAAAATATGACTCAGAATATTAAACTCTAAATTTAAAACAGGGTGTCAAACTCAAGGCCCCAGGGCCAAATCCAGCCGTGGTTCACTTATGGAGTTATATTTTTATTTTTACTGGTACGAGGTCTGCAGGTTTGCTCTCATGTTTAGATCTCAAATGTGGAGGATTCATCCGTTCACTCTAAGGCTCACTGTGGTGAAACACCTCCCCTCACATGTGCGCTATCAGCTATCTTCACAGATCTTCCTCGTGTAAATCTGACCTCATCCTCACGGGCTCCAGACGAGGGGTGGGACAAACAATCAATACACTGAAATATTGTGGAGTAATTTCACCCTCTGACCACTAGTTGGCGGCAGGCACCAGTTAACTGTTAACTCCCCCCTCCCTACCAAGAAAAAGGACTCTGGAGTACTGGAACTGATGGACTGGCCAAGTCAAAATCCGGATTTGAATCCCATTGAACAAATCTGGGATTTAGTAGATTCAAAAATTGATGGCACAAAAGTTTGATCTAGAGCAAGTCTGTGGGAACAGCTAGGAACTATCTGGAGCTCAATAACAAAGAGTGAGGAAAAGTCCAGAAAAACAACGGCAGCAAGAATGAAGCTGTTACCAAGGCCAAAGGAGGCCACACACAATATGAAGGTTTTTGGTTATTATGTGTGAAAAAGGACTGTTTAGTTGTTTCAGTTTGTTATTTACCAAATAAATAACAATAAGATTTTTAGTTTGAAATAAGTTTTTGAAAGATTTCTAAAAATTTATGTTTTCTCCTTTTTTATGCCAGGTGGTCTAATATATTTGTTAAGCACTGTATATATATATAGATATATATATTTTCATATATATATATATAGACTCTTTAGACTTTATGCACTTTATGTTCAGTCTTGAGCTCAAATTCTGTGAAACTGACACTAAATTGCAGTGAGTAAATTTAGAAACTGACTATTTTACAACCGTTTTGTTTTCTCTAGTTAGGCACATTTTGTGATGATCGTTATACAATTTTCCCGCAATACATCGATTATCACAGTATCGCTGTATCGTGATAATATCAGTTTCACGGATCATGTATCGTGTATTGTATCAGGAGGTACTCTGTGATTCCCACCCCTACTCTCTAGTCTGATCTGGTCTAGTCAGGATTCTTGCAACCAGACTATCAGTGCACACAGACGTGTATTTACAAATCTGACCACCAAGAGCTCGTTCATATTTTAATCTTCATTTTTGTGTTTTCAGTATTTAATGTGTTAATCCCTTAGACTGAGAGCAATGCTAACCGGAGTCAAACCCCCTGTTTGGTGAGCATCTTGATCCTGATCCTAATCTTGGTTCTGGTTCTGTTATTGATCCTGGTTCTGATCCTGGTCCTGGTTTTGGTCCTGGTTCTGTTTCTGTTATTAATCCTGGTTCTGATCATGGTTCTGATCCTGATCCTGGTTCTGGTTCTGGTTCTGGTTCTGATCCTGGCTCCGGTTCTGCTGTGCCAGTATTTGCGGCCTTCACGTCTCCTTGGTAATAAACCTGGCTGGTGTGATGTTCAGGCGTCCTGGGAGATCAGGGCGCTCACATAAAAACCCATGGATGCTCTGTTTGAGGCGTGCTGAGAGGAAACACAAAACCAGATTTGTGTTTTCCTTTCAGTGCGAGAACAAGGCGGAGATGAAAAGAGCGGCGTGTGCGTGGCGGAGAGACGTGCGGTGTGTTAATCGACA